>NW_027521348.1:0-93253 GCF_052094955.1 Ictidomys tridecemlineatus
GTAACCGTTTTCATTTTTAGGTTTCACTCTGTTTTCTCCTATAGGGATACATGTATTTGGAACTCTAAATCAAACACGGTTTGTGCTAGCTCTTTGAAACTTGACACAATAAAGCAGATTCAAGTTCTATCTCTATGGTTTGTTTGCTGTTGATGTAGCCCTAAGCAGAGACTGGCGCAAATGACTTTCATAGAAAGGGTTTGCCAAGCTTCCAAAAAACTACGAGTTGCCTGAAATCTCAGCACACATATTTTCACCCAATCTTGATGATTCTTTCAGGTAATGATCAGTAGAGCAAAACCACTTGGCTCACCAAATTTCGTTCTTCTAGGTTAAACCGTTCGTTTGCAGTAACCGTTTTCATTTTTAGGTTTCACTCTGTTTTCTCCTATAGGGATACATGTATTTGGAACTCTAAATCAAACACGGTTTGTGCTAGCTCTTTGAAACTTGACACAATAAAGCAGTTTCAAGTTCTCTCTCTATGGTTTGTTTGCTGTTGATGTAGCCCCAAGCAGAGACTGGCGAAAATGACTTTCATAAAAAGGGGTTGCCAAGCTTTCAAAAAACTACGAGTTGCCTGAAATATCTACAAACATTTTTTCACCCAATCTTGATGATTCTTTCAGGTAATAATCAGTACACCAAAACCACTTGGCTCACCAAATTTTGTTCTTCTAGGTTTAACCGTTCGTTTGCAGTAACCGTTTTCATTTTTAGGTTTCACTCTGTTTTCTCCTATAGGGAGACATGTACTTGGAACTCTAAATCAACATGGTTTGTTGTAGCTGTTTGAAACTTGACACAATAAAGCAGTTTTAAGTTCTATCTCTATGGTTTGTTTGCTGTTGATGTAGCCCTAAGCAGAGAGTGGCGAAAATCACTTTCATGGAAAGGGGTTGCCAAGCTTCCAAAAAACTACGAGTTGCCTGAAATCTCAGCAAACATTTTTTCACAGAATCTTGATGATTCTTTCAGGTAATGATCAGTACACCAAAACCACTTGGCTCACCAAATTTCGTTCTTCTAGGTTAAATCGTTCGTTTGCAGTAACCGTTTTCATTTTTAGGTTTCACTCTGTTTTCTCCTATAGGGATACATGTATTTGAAACTCTAAATTAAACACGGTTTGTGCTAGCTCTTTGAAACTTGACACAATGAAGCAGTTCCAAGTTCTATCTCTACGGTTTGTTTGCTGTTGATGTAGCCCTAAGCAGAGACTGGCGAAAATCACTTTCATAGAAAAGGGTTGCCAAGCTTCCAAAAAACCACGAGTTGCCTGAAATCTCAGCAAACATTTTTTTACCCAATCTTGATGATTCTTTCAGGTAATGATCAGTACCCCACAACCACTAGGCTCACCAAGTTCCGTTCTTGTAGGTTAAACCGTTCATTTGCAGTAACCGTTTTCAGTTTTAGGTTTCACTCTGTTTTCTCCTATAGGGATACATGTATTTGGAACTCTAAATCAAACACGGCTTGTGCTAGCTCTTTGAAACTTGACACAATAAAGCAGTTTCAAGTTCTATTTCTATGGTTTGTTTGCTGTTGATGTAGCCCTAAGCAGAGTCTGGTGAAAATGACTTAAATAGAAAGGGGTTTCCAAGCTTCCAAAAAACTACGAGTTCCCTGAAATCTCTGCAAACATTTTTTCACCCAATCTTGATGATTCTTTCAGGTAATAATCAGTCCACCAAAACCACTTGGCTCACCAAATTTCGTTCTTCTAGGTTAAACCGTTCGTTTGCAGTAACCGTTTTCATTTTTAGGTTGCACTCTTTTTTCTCCTATAGGGATACATGTATTTGGAACTCTAAATCAAACACGGTTTGTGCTAGCTCTTTGAAACTAGACACAATAAAGCAGTTTCAAGTTCTATCTCTATGGTTTGTTTGCTGTTGATGTAGCCCTTAGCAGAGACTGGCGAAAATCAATTTCATGGAAAGGGGTTGCCAAGCTTCCAAAAAACTACGAGTTGCCTGAAATTCAGCAAACATTTTTTCACCCAATCTAGATGATTCTTTCAGGTAATGATCAGTACACCAAAACCACTTGGCTCACCAAATTTCGTTCTTTTAGGTTAAACTGTTCGTTTTCAGTAACCGTTTTCATTTTTAGGTTTCACTCTGTTTTCTCCTATAGGGATACATGTATTTGGAACTCTAAATCAAACACGGTTTGTGCTAGCTCTTTGAAACTTGACACAATAAAGCAGATTCAAGTTCTATCTCTATGGTTTGTTTGCTGTTGATGTAGCCCTAAGCAGAGACTGGCGCAAATGACTTTCATAGAAAGGGTTTGCCAAGCTTCCAAAAAACTACGAGTTGCCTGAAATCTCAGCACACATATTTTCACCCAATCTTGATGATTCTTTCAGGTAATGATCAGTAGAGCAAAACCACTTGGCTCACCAAATTTCGTTCTTCTAGGTTAAACCGTTCGTTTGCAGTAACCGTTTTCATTTTTAGGTTTCACTCTGTTTTCTCCTATAGGGATACATGTATTTGGAACTCTAAATCAAACACGGTTTGTGCTAGCTCTTTGAAACTTGACACAATAAAGCAGTTTCAAGTTCTCTCTCTATGGTTTGTTTGCTGTTGATGTAGCCGCAAGCAGAGACTGGCGAAAATGACTTTCATAAAAAGGGGATGCCAAGCTTTCAAAAAACTACGAGTTTCCTGAAATATCTACAAACATTTTTTCACCCAATCTTGATGATTCTTTCAGGTAATAATCAGTACACCAAAACCACTTGGCTCACCAAATTTTGTTCTTCTAGGTTTAACAGTTCGTTTGCAGTAACCGTTTTCATTTTTAGGTTTCACTCTGTTTTCTCCTATAGGGAGACATGTACTTGGAACTCTAAATCAACATGGTTTGTTGTAGCTCTTTGAAACTTGACACAGTAAAGCAGTTTTAAGTTCTATCTCTATGGTTTGCTTGCTGTTGATGTAGCCCTAAGCAGAGAGTGGCGAAAATCACTTTCATGGAAAGGGGTTGCCAAGCTTCCAAAAAACTCCGAGTTGCCTGAAGTCTCAGCAAAGATTTTTTCACAGAATCTTGATGATTCTTTCAGGTAATGATCAGTACACCAAAACCACTTGGCTCACCAAATTTCGTTCTTCTAGGTTAAATCGTTCGTTTGCAGTAACCGTTTTCATTTTTAGGTTTCACTCTGTTTTCTCCTATAGGGATACATGTATTTGAAACTCTAAATTAAACACGGTTTGTGCTAGCTTTTTGAAAATTGACACAATAAAGCAGTTTCAAGTTCTATCTCTCTGGTTTGTTTGCTGCTGATGTAGCCTGAAGCAGAGACTGGCGAAAATCACTTTCATGGAAAGGGGTTGCCAAGCTTCCAAAAAACTATGAGTTGCCTGAAATCTCAGCAAACATTTTTTCACCCAATCTTGATGATTCTTTCAGGTAATGATCAGTACACCAAAACCACTTTGCTCACCAAATTTAGTTCTTCTAGGTTAAACCGTTCGTTTGCAGTACCGTTTTCATTTTTAGGTTTCACTCTGTTTTCACCTATAGGGATACATGTATTTGCAACTCTAAATCAAACACGGTTTGCGCTAGCTCTTTGAAACTTGACACAATAAAGCAGTTTCAAGTTCTATCTCTATGGTTTGTTTGCTGTTGATGTAGCCCTAAGCAGAGACTGGCGAAAATCACTTTCATAAAAAGAAGTTGCCAAGCTTTACAAAAACTACGAGTTGCCTGAAATCTCAGCAAACATTTTTTCACCCAATCCTGATGATTCTTTCAAGTAATGATCAGTACACAAAAACCACTAGGCTCACCAAGTTTCGTTTTTCTAGGTTAAACCGTTCGTTTGCAGTAACCGTTTTCATTTTTAGATTTCACTCTGGTTTCTCCTATAGGGATACATGTATTTGGAACTCTAAATCAAACACGGTTTGTGCTAGCTCTTTGAAACTTGACACAATAAAGCAGTTTCAAGTTCTCTCTCTATGGTTTGTTTTCTGTTGATGTAGCCCGAAGCATAGACTGGCGAAAATCACTTTCATGGAAAGGGGTTGCCAAGCTTCCCAAAAAACTCCGAGTTGCCTGAAATCTCAGCCAGTATTTTTTCACCCAAACTTGATGATTCTTTCAGGTAATGATAAGTACACCAAAACCACTTGGCTCACCAAATTTCGTTCTTCTAGGTTAAACCGTTCATTTGCAGTAACCGTTTTCATTTTTAGGTTTCACTCTGTTTTCTCCTATAGAGATACATGTATTTGGAACTCTAAATCAAACACGGTTTGTGCTAGCTCTTTGAAACTTGACACAATAAAGCAGTTTCAAGTTCTATCTCTATGGTTTGTTTGCTGTTGATGTAGCCCTTAGCAGAGACTGGCGAAAATCAATTTCATGGAAAGGGGTTGCCAAGCTTCCAAAAAACTACGAGTTCCCTGAAATTCAGCATACATTTTTTCACCCAATCTAGATGATTCTTTCAGGTAATGATCAGTACACCAAAACCACTTGGCTCACCAAATTTCGTTCTTTTAGGTTAAACTGTTCGTTTGCAGTAACCATTTTCAATTTTAGGTTTCACTCTGTTTTCTCCTATAGGGATACATGTATTTGGAACTCTAAATCAAACACGGTTTGTGCTAGCTCTTTAAACTTGACACAATAAAGCAGTTTCAAGTTCTATCACTATGGTTTGTTTTCTGTTGATGTAGCCCTAAGCATAGACTGGCGAAAATCACTTTCAAGGAAAGGGGTTGCCAAGCTTCCAAAAAACTACGAGTTGCCTGAAATCTCAGCAAACATTTTTTCACCCAATCTTGATGATTCTTTCAGGTAATAATCAGTACACCTAAACCACTTGGCTCACCAAATTTCATTCTTCTAGGTTAAACCGTTCATTTGCAGTAACCGTTTTCATTTTTAGGTTTCACTCTGTTTTCTCCTATAGAAATACATGTATTTGGAATTCTAAATCAAACACGGTTTGTGCTAGCTCTTTAAAGTTGAAAGAATAAAGCAGTTTCAAGTTCTATCTCTCTGGTTTGTTTGCTGCTGATGTAGCCTTAAGCAGAGACTGGCGAAAATCACTTTCATGGAAAGGGGTTGCCAAGCTTCCAAAAAACTACGAGTTGCCTGAAATCTCAGCAAACATTTTTTCACCCAATCTTGATGATTCTTTCAGGTAATGATCAGTACACCAAAACCACTTTGCTCACCAAATTTAGTTCTTCTAGGTTAAACCGTTCGTTTGCAGTAACCGTTTTCATTTTTAGGTTTCACTGTGTTTTCTCCTATAGGGATACATGTATTTGGAACTCTAAATCAAACACGGTTTGCGCTAGCTCTTTGAAACTTGACACAATAAAGCAGTTTCAAGTTCTATCTCTATGGTTTGTTTGCTGTTGATGTAGCCCTATGCAGAGACTGGCGAAAATCACTTTCATAAAAAGAAGTTGCCAAGCTTTACAAAAACTACGAGTTGCCTGAAATCTCAACAAACATTTTTTCACCCAATCCTGATGATTCTTTCAAGTAATGATCAGTACACAAAAACCACTAGGCTCACCAAGTTTCGTTTTTCTAGGTTAAACCGTTCGTTTGCAGTAACCGTTTTCATTTTTAGATTTCACTCTGGTTTCTCCTATAGGGATACATGTATTTGGAACTCTAAATCAAACACGGTTTGTGCTAGCTCTTTGAAACTTGACACAATAAAGCAGTTTCAAGTTCTATCACTATGGTTTGTTTTCTGTTGATGTAGCCCTAAGCATAGACTGGCGAAAATCACTTTCATGGAAAGGGGTTGCCAAGCTTCCAAAAAACTACGAGTTGCCTGAAATCTCAGCCAATATTTTTTCACCCAAACTTGATGATTCTTTCAGGTAATGATAAGTACACCAAAACCACTTGGCTCACCCAATTTCGTTCTTCTAGGTTAAACCGTTCCTTTGCAGTAACCGTTTGTATTTTTAGGTTTCACTCTGTTTTCTCCTATAGGGATACATGTATTTTGAACTCTAAATCAAACACGGATTGTGCTAGCTCTTTGGAACTTCACACAATAAAGCAGATTCAAGTTCTATCTCTGTGGTTTGTTTGCTGTTTATGTAGCCCTAAGCAGAGACTGGCGAAAATCACTTTCATGGAAAGGGGTTGCCAAGCTTCCAAAAAACTACGAGTTGCCTGAATGCTCAGCAAACATTTTTTCACCCAATCTTGATGACCCTTTCAGGTAATGATGAGTACACCAAAACCACTTGGCTCACCAAGTTTCGTTCTTCTAGGTTAAACCGTTCGTTTGCAGTAACCGTTTTCATTTTTAGGTTGCACTCTTTTTTCTCCCATAGGGATACATGTATTTGGAACTCTAAATCAAACACGGTTTGTGCTAGCTCTTTGAAACTTGACACAATAAAGCAGTTTCAAGTTCTATCTCTGTGGTTTGTTTGCTGTTGTTGTAGCCCTAAGCAGAGACTGGCGAAAATCACTTTCATAGAAAGGGGTTGCCAAGCTTTCAAAAAACTACGAGTTCCCTGAAATCTCAGCAAACCTTTTTTCACCCAATCTTGATGATTCTATCAGGTAATGATCAGTACACCAAAACCACTTGGCTCACCAAATTTCCTTCTTCTAGGTTAAAACTCTCGTTTGCAGTAACCGGTTTCATTTTTAGGTTTCACTCTGTTTTCTCCTATAGGGATACATGTATTTGAAACTCTAAATTTAACACGGTTTGTGCTAGCTTTTTGAAACTTGACACAATAAAGCAGTTTCAACTTCTATCACTATGGTTTGTTTGCTGTTTATGTAGCCCTTAGCAGAGACTGGCGAAAATCAATTTCATTTAAAGGGGTTGCCAAGCTTCCAAAAAACTACGAGTTGCCTGAAATCTCAGCACACATATTTTTCACCAAATCTTGATGATTCTTTCAGGTAATGATCAGTACACCAAAACCACTTGTCTCACCGAATTTCGTTCTTCTAGGTTAAACCGTTCGTTTCCAGTAACCGTTTTCATTTTAAGGTTTCATTCTGTTTTCTCCTATAGGGATACATGTATTTGGAACTCTAAATCAAACACGGTTTGTGCTAGCTCTTTGAAACTTGACACAATAAAGAAGTTGCAAGTTCTATCTCTACGATTTGTTTGCTGTTGATGTAGCCCTAAGCAGAGACTGGCGAAAATCACTTTCATTTAAAGGGGTTGCCAAGCTTCCAAAAAACTATGAGGTCCCTGAAATCTCAGCAAACATTTTTTCTTTCAATCTTGATGATTCTTTCAGGAAATGATCAGTACACCAAAACCACTTGGCTCACCAAATTTTGTTCTTCTAGGTTAAACCGTTCGTTTGCAGTAAACGTTTACATTTTTAGGTTCACTCTGTTTTCTCCTATAGGGATAAATGTATTTGGAACTCTAAATCAAACACGGTTTGTGCTAGCTCTTTGAAACTTGACACAATAAAGCAGTTTCAAGTTCTATCTCTATGGTTTTTTTCTATTGATGTAGCCCTAAGCGGGGACTGGCGAAAATCACTTTCATGGAAAGGTTTTGCCAAGCTTCCAAAAAACTACGAGTTGCCTGAAATCTCAGCAAACATTTTTTCACCCAATCTTGATGATTCTTTTAGGTAATGATGAGTACACCAAACCCACTTGGCTCCCTAAATTTCGTTCTTCTAGGTTAAACCGTCCGTTTCCAGTAACCATTTTCATTTTTAGGTTTCACTCTGTTTTCTCCTATAGGGATACATGTATTTGGAACTCTAAATCAAACACGGTTTGTGCTAGCTCTTTGAAACTTGACTCAATAAATCCATTTCCAGTTCTATCTCTATGGTTTGTTTGCTGTTGATTTAGCCCTAAGCAGAGAGTGGCGAAAATCACTTTCATGGAAAGCTTCCAAAAAACTACGAGTTGCCTGAAATCTCAGGAAACATTCTTTCACCCAATCGTGATGATTCTTTCAGGTCGTGATCAGTATACCAAAACCACTTGGCTCAACCAATTTCGTTCTTCTAGGTTAAACCGTTCGTTTGCAGTAAACGTTTTCATTTTTAGGTTTCACTCTGTTTTCTCCTATAGGGATACATGTATTTGGAACTCTAAATCAAACACGGATTGTGCTAGCTCTTTAAAACTTGACAAAATAAAGCAGTTTCAAGTTCTCTCTATTGTTTGTTTGCTGTTGACGTAGCCCTAAGCAGAGACTGGCGAAAATGACTTTCATGCAAAGGGGTTGCCAAGCTTCCAAAAAACTACGAGTTGCCTGAAATCTCAGCAAACAATTTTTTACCCAATCTTGATGATTCTTTCAGGTAATGATCAGTACACCACAACCACTAGGCTCACCAAGTTCCGTTCTTGTAGGTTAAACCGTTCGTTTGCAGTAACCGTTTTCATTTTTAGGTTTCACTCTGTTTTCTCCTATAGGGATACATGTATTTGGAACTCTAAATCAAACACGGCTTGTGCTAGCTCTTTGAAACTTGACACAATAAAGCAGTTTCAAGTTCTATCTCTATGGTTTGTTTGCTGTTGATGTAGCCCTAATCAGAGTCTGGTGAAAATGACTTAAATAGAAAGGGGTTTCCAAGCTTCCAAAAAACTACGAGTTCCCTGAAATCTCTGCAAACATTTTTTCACCCAATCTTGATGATTCTTTCAGGTAATAATCAGTCCACCAAAACCACTTGGCTCACCAAATTTCGTTCTTCTAGGTTAAACCGTTCGTTTGCAGTAACCGTTTTCATTTTTAGGTTGCACTCTTTTTTCTCCTATAGGGATACATGTATTTGGAACTCTAAATCAAACACGGTTTGTGCTAGCTCTTTTAAACTAGACACAATAAAGCAGTTTCAAGTTCTATCTCTATGGTTTGTTTGCTGTTGATGTAGCCCTTAGCAGAGACTGGCGAAAATCAATTTCATGGAAAGGGGTTGCCAAGCTTCCAAAAAACTACGAGTTGCCTGAAATTCAGCAAACATTTTTTCACCCAATCTAGATGATTCTTTCAGGTAATGATCAGTACACCAAAACCACTTGGCTCACCAAATTTCGTTCTTTTAGGTTAAACTGTTCGTTTGCAGTAACCGTTTTCATTTTTAGGTTTCACTCTGTTTTCTCCTATAGGGATACATGTATTTGGAACTCTAAATCAAACACGGTTTGTGCTAGCTCTTTGAAACTTGACACAATAAAGCAGATTCAAGTTCTATCTCTATGGTTTGTTTGCTGTTGATGTAGCCCTAAGCAGAGACTGGCGCAAATGACTTTCATAGAAAGGGTTTGCCAAGCTTCCAAAAAACTACGAGTTGCCTGAAATCTCAGCACACATATTTTCACCCAATCTTGATGATTCTTTCAGGTAATGATCAGTAGAGCAAAACCACTTGGCTCACCAAATTTCGTTCTTCTAGGTTAAACCGTTCGTTTGCAGTAACCGTTTTCATTTTTAGGTTTCACTCTGTTTTCTCCTATAGGGATACATGTATTTGGAACTCTAAATCAAACACGGTTTGTGCTAGCTCTTTGAAACTTGACACAATAAAGCAGTTTCAAGTTCTCTCTCTATGGTTTGTTTGCTGTTGATGTAGCCCCAAGCAGAGACTGGCGAAAATGACTTTCATAAAAAGGGGTTGCCAAGCTTTCAAAAAACTACGAGTTGCCTGAAATATCTACAAACATTTTTTCACCCAATCTTGATGATTCTTTCAGGTAATAATCAGTACACCAAAACCACTTGGCTCACCAAATTTTGTTCTTCTAGGTTTAACCGTTCGTTTGCAGTAACCGTTTTCATTTTTAGGTTTCACTCTGTTTTCTCCTATAGGGAGACATGTACTTGGAACTCTAAATCAACATGGTTTGTTGTAGCTCTTTGAAACATGACACAATAAAGCAGTTTTAAGTTCTATCTCTATGGTTTGTTTGCTGTTGATGTAGCCCTAAGCAGAGAGTGGCGAAAATCACTTTTATGGAAAGGGGTTGCCAAGCTTCCAAAAAACTACGAGTTGCCTGAAATCTCAGCAAACATTTTTTCACAGAATCTTGATGATTCTTTCAGGTAATGATCAGTACACCAAAACCACTTGGCTCACCAAATTTCGTTCTTCTAGGTTAAATCGTTCGTTTGCAGTAACCGTTTTCATTTTTAGGTTTCACTCTGTTTTCTCCTATAGGGATACATGTATTTGAAACTCTAAATTAAACACGGTTTGTGCTAGCTCTTTGAAACTTGACACAATAAAGCAGTTTCAAGTTCTATCTCTACGGTTTGTTTGCTGTTGATGTAGCCCTAAGCAGAGACTGGCGAAAATCACTTTCATAGAAAAGGGTTGCCAAGCTTCCAAAAAACCACGAGTTGCCTGAAATCTCAGCAAACATTTTTTTACCCAATCTTGATGATTCTTTCAGGTAATGATCAGTACCCCACAACCACTAGGCTCACCAAGTTCCGTTCTTGTAGGTTAAACCGTTCGTTTGCAGTAACCGTTTTCATTTTTAGGTTTCACTCTGTTTTCTCCTATAGGGATACATGTATTTGGAACTCTAAATCAAACACGGCTTGTGCTAGCTCTTTGAAACTTGACACAATAAAGCAGTTTCAAGTTCTATTTCTATGGTTTGTTTGCTGTTGATGTAGCCCTAAGCAGAGTCTGGTGAAAATGACTTAAATAGAAAGGGGTTTCCAAGCTTCCAAAAAACTACGAGTTCCCTGAAATCTCTGCAAACATTTTTTCACCCAATCTTGATGATTCTTTCAGGTAATAATCAGTCCACCAAAACCACTTGGCTCACCAAATTTCGTTCTTCTAGGTTAAACCGTTCGTTTGCAGTAACCGTTTTCATTTTTAGGTTGCACTCTTTTTTCTCCTATAGGGATACATGTATTTGGAACTCTAAATCAAACACGGTTTGTGCTAGCTCTTTGAAACTAGACACAATAAAGCAGTTTCAAGTTCTATCTCTATGGTTTGTTTGCTGTTGATGTAGCCCTTAGCAGAGACTGGCGAAAATCAATTTCATGGAAAGGGGTTGCCAAGCTTCCAAAAAACTACGAGTTGCCTGAAATTCAGCAAACATTTTTTCACCCAATCTAGATGATTCTTTCAGGTAATGATCAGTACACCAAAACCACTTGGCTCACCAAATTTCGTTCTTTTAGGTTAAACTGTTCGTTTGCAGTAACCGTTTTCATTTTTAGGTTTCACTCTGTTTTCTCCTATAGGGATACATGTATTTGGAACTCTAAATCAAACACGGTTTGTGCTAGCTCTTTGAAACTTGACACAATAAAGCAGATTCAAGTTCTATCTCTATGGTTTGTTTGCTGTTGATGTAGCCCTAAGCAGAGACTGGCGCAAATGACTTTCATAGAAAGGGTTTGCCAAGCTTCCAAAAAACTACGAGTTGCCTGAAATCTCAGCACACATATTTTCACCCAATCTTGATGATTCTTTCAGGTAATGATCAGTAGAGCAAAACCACTTGGCTCACCAAATTTCGTTCTTCTAGGTTAAACCGTTCGTTTGCAGTAACCGTTTTCATTTTTAGGTTTCACTCTGTTTTCTCCTATAGGGATACATGTATTTGGAACTCTAAATCAAACACGGTTTGTGCTAGCTCTTTGAAACTTGACACAATAAAGCAGTTTCAAGTTCTCTCTCTATGGTTTGTTTGCTGTTGATGTAGCCCCAAGCAGAGACTGGCGAAAATGACTTTCATAAAAAGGGGTTGCCAAGCTTTCAAAAAACTACGAGTTGCCTGAAATATCTACAAACATTTTTTCACCCAATCTTGATGATTCTTTCAGGTAATAATCAGTACACCAAAACCACTTGGCTCACCAAATTTTGTTCTTCTAGGTTTAACCGTTCGTTTGCAGTAACCGTTTTCATTTTTAGGTTTCACTCTGTTTTCTCCTATAGGGAGACATGTACTTGGAACTCTAAATCAACATGGTTTGTTGTAGCTCTTTGAAACTTGACACAATAAAGCAGTTTTAAGTTCTATCTCTATGGTTTGTTTGCTGTTGATGTAGCCCTAAGCAGAGAGTGGCGAAAATCACTTTCATGGAAAGGGGTTGCCAAGCTTCCAAAAAACTACGAGTTGCCTGAAATCTCAGCAAACATTTTTTCACAGAATCTTGATGATTCTTTCAGGTAATGATCAGTACACCAAAACCACTTGGCTCACCAAATTTCGTTCTTCTAGGTTAAATCGTTCGTTTGCAGTAACCGTTTTCATTTTTAGGTTTCACTCTGTTTTCTCCTATAGGGATACATGTATTTGAAACTCTAAATTAAACACGGTTTGTGCTAGCTCTTTGAAACTTGACACAATAAAGCAGTTTCAAGTTCTATCTCTACGGTTTGTTTGCTGTTGATGTAGCCCTAAGCAGAGACTGGCGAAAATCACTTTCATAGAAAAGGGTTGCCAAGCTTCCAAAAAACCACGAGTTGCCTGAAATCTCAGCAAACATTTTTTTACCCAATCTTGATGATTCTTTCAGGTAATGATCAGTACCCCACAACCACTAGGCTCACCAAGTTCCGTTCTTGTAGGTTAAACCGTTCGTTTGCAGTAACCGTTTTCATTTTTAGGTTTCACTCTGTTTTCTCCTATAGGGATACATGTATTTGGAACTCTAAATCAAACACGGCTTGTGCTAGCTCTTTGAAACTTGACACAATAAAGCAGTTTCAAGTTCTATTTCTATGGTTTGTTTGCTGTTGATGTAGCCCTAAGCAGAGTCTGGTGAAAATGACTTAAATAGAAAGGGGTTTCCAAGCTTCCAAAAAACTACGAGTTCCCTGAAATCTCTGCAAACATTTTTTCACCCAATCTTGATGATTCTTTCAGGTAATAATCAGTCCACCAAAACCACTTGGCTCACCAAATTTCGTTCTTCTAGGTTAAACCGTTCGTTTGCAGTAACCGTTTTCATTTTTAGGTTGCACTCTTTTTTCTCCTATAGGGATACATGTATTTGGAACTCTAAATCAAACACGGTTTGTGCTAGCTCTTTGAAACTAGACACAATAAAGCAGTTTCAAGTTCTATCTCTATGGTTTGTTTGCTGTTGATGTAGCCCTTAGCAGAGACTGGCGAAAATCAATTTCATGGAAAGGGGTTGCCAAGCTTCCAAAAAACTACGAGTTGCCTGAAATTCAGCAAACATTTTTTCACCCAATCTAGATGATTCTTTCAGGTAATGATCAGTACACCAAAACCACTTGGCTCACCAAATTTCGTTCTTTTAGGTTAAACTGTTCGTTTGCAGTAACCGTTTTCATTTTTAGGTTTCACTCTGTTTTCTCCTATAGGGATACATGTATTTGGAACTCTAAATCAAACACGGTTTGTGCTAGCTCTTTGAAACTTGACACAATAAAGCAGATTCAAGTTCTATCTCTATGGTTTGTTTGCTGTTGATGTAGCCCTAAGCAGAGACTGGCGCAAATGACTTTCATAGAAAGGGTTTGCCAAGCTTCCAAAAAACTACGAGTTGCCTGAAATCTCAGCACACATATTTTCACCCAATCTTGATGATTCTTTCAGGTAATGATCAGTAGAGCAAAACCACTTGGCTCACCAACTTTCGTTCTTCTAGGTTAAACCGTTCGTTTGCAGTAACCGTTTTCATTTTTAGGTTTCACTCTGTTTTCTCCTATAGGGATACATGTATTTGGAACTCTAAATCAAACACGGTTTGTGCTAGCTCTTTGAAACTTGACACAATAAAGCAGTTTCAAGTTCTCTCTCTATGGTTTCTTTGCTGTTGATGTAGCCCCAAGCAGAGACTGGCGAAAATGACTTTCATAAAAAGGGGTTGCCAAGCTTTCAAAAAACTACGAGTTGCCTGAAATATCTACAAACATTTTTTCACCCAATCTTGATGATTCTTTCAGGTAATGATCAGTAGAGCAAAACCACTTGGCTCACCAAATTTTGTTCTTCTAGGTTTAACCGTTCGTTTGCAGTAACCGTTTTCATTTTTAGGTTTCACTCTGTTTTCTCCTATAGGGAGACATGTACTTGGAACTCTAAATCAACATGGTTTGTTGTAGCTCTTTGAAACTTGACACAATAAAGCAGTTTTAAGTTCTATCTCTATGGTTTGTTTGCTGTTGATGTAGCCCTAAGCAGAGAGTGGCGAAAATCACTTTCATGGAAAGGGGTTGCCAAGCTTCCAAAAAACTACGAGTTGCCTGAAATCTCAGCAAACATTTTTTCACAGAATCTTGATGATTCTTTCAGGTAATGATCAGTACACCAAAACCACTTGGCTCACCAAATTTCGTTCTTCTAGGTTAAATCGTTCGTTTGCAGTAACCGTTTTCATTTTTAGGTTTCACTCTGTTTTCTCCTATAGGGATACATGTATTTGAAACTCTAAATTAAACACGGTTTGTGCTAGCTTTTTGAAACTTGACACAATAAAGCAGTTTCAAGTTCTATCTCTCTGGTTTGTTTGCTGCTGATGTAGCCTTAAGCAGAGACTGGCGAAAATCACTTTCATGGAAAGGGGTTGCCAAGCTTCCAAAAAACTACGAGTTGCCTGAAATCTCAGCAAACATTTTTTCACCCAATCTTGATGATTCTTTAAGGTAATGATCAGTACACCAAAACCACTTGGCTCACCAAATTTCCTTCTTCTAGGTTAAAACTTTCGTTTGCAGCAACCGTTTTCATTTTTAGGTTTCACTCAGTTTTCTCCTTTAGGGATACATGTATTTGAAACTCTAAATTTAACACGGTTTGTGCTAGCTTTTTGAAACTTGACACAATAAAGCAGTTTCACCTTCTATCACTATGGTTTGTTTGCTGTTTATGTAGCCCTTAGCAGAGACTGGCGAAAATCAATTTCATGGAAAGGGATTGCCAAGCTTCCAAAAAACTACGAGTTGTCTGAAATCTCAGAAAACATTTTTTCACCCAATCTTGATGATTCTTTCAGGTAATGATCAGTACACCAAAACCACTTGGCTCACCAAGTTTCGTTCTTCTAGGTTAAACCGTTCGTTTGCAGTAACCCTTTTCATTTTTAGGTTTCACTCTGTTTTCTCCTATAGGGATACATGTATTTGGAACTCTAAATCAAACACGGTTTGTGCTATCTCTTTGAAACTAGACACAATAAAGCAGTTTCAAGTTCTATCTCTATGGTTTGTTTGCTGTTGATGTAGCCCTAAGCAGAGACTGGCGAAAATCACTTTCATTTAAAGGGGTTGCCAAGCTTCCAAAAAACTACGAGTTGCCTGAAATCTCAGCACACATTTTTTTCACCAAATCTTGATGATTCTTTCAGGTAATGATCAGTACACCAAAACCACTTGGCTCACCAAATTTCGTTCTTCTAGGTTAAACCGTTCATTTCCAGTAACGGTTTTCATTTTTAGGTTTCATTCTGTTTTCTCCTATAGGGATACATGTATTTGGAACTCTAAATCAAACACGGTTTGTGCTAGCTCTTTGAAACTTGACACAATAAAGAAGTTGCAAGTTCTATCTCTATGATTTGTTTGCTGTTGATGTAGCCCTAAGCAGAGACTGGCGAAAATCACTTTCATTTAAAGGGGTTGCCAAGCTTCCAAAAAACTACGAGTTGCCTGAAATCTCAGAAAACATTTTTTCAACCAATCTTGATGATTTTTTCAGGTAATGATCAATATACCAAAACCACTTGGCTCACCAAATTTCGTTCTTCTAGGTTAAACCGTTCGTTTGCAGTAACCGTTTTCATTTTTAGGTTCACTCTGTTTTCGCCTATAGGGATACATATATTTGGAACTCAAAAACAAACACGGTTCTTGCTAGCTCTTTGAAAAGTGACACAATAAAGCAGTTTCAAGTTCTATCACTATGGTTTGTTTTCTGTTGATGTAGCCCTAAGCAGAGACTGGCGAAAACCACTTTCATGGAAAAGGGTTGCCAAGCTTCCAAATACTATGAGGTGCCTGAAATCTCAGCAAACATTTTTTCTCCCAATCTTGATGATTCTTTCAGGAAATGATCAGTACACCAAAACCACTTGGCTCACCAAATTATGTTCTTCTAGGTTAAACCGTTCGTTTGCCTAAACGTTTCATTTTTAGGTTCACTCTGTTTTCTCCTATAGGGATACATGTATTTGGAACTCTAAATCAAACACGGTTTGTGCTAGCTCTTTGAAACTTGACAAAATAAAGCAGTTTCAATTTTTATCTCTATGGTTTGTTTGCTGTAGATGTAGCCCTAAGGAGAGACTGCCGAAAATCACTTTCATGGAAAGGTGTTGCCAAGCTTCCAAAAAACTATGAGTTGCCTGAAATCTCAGCAAACATTTTTTCACCCAATCTTGATGATTCTTTCAGGTAATGATGAGTACACCAAAACCACTTGGCTCACCAAATTTTGTTCTTCTAGGTTAAACTGTTCGTTTACAGTAACCGTTTTCATTTTTAGGTTTCACTCTGTTTTCTCCTATAGGGATACATGTATTTGGAACTCTAAATCAAACACGGTTTGTGCTAGCTCTTTGAAACTTGACACAATAAAGCAGTTTCAAGTTCTATCTCTATGGTTTTTTTTCTATTGATGTAGCCCTAAACGGGGACTGGCGAAAATCACTTTCATGGAAAGGTTTTGCCAAGCTTCCAAAAAACTACGAGTTGCCTGAAATCTCAGCAAACATTTTTTCACCCAATCTTGATGATTCTTTTAGGTAATGATGAGTACACCAAACCCACTTGGCTCCCTAAATTTCGTTCTTCTAGGTTAAACCGTCCGTTTCCAGTAACCATTTTCATTTTTAGGTTTCACTCTGTTTTCTCCTATAGAGATACATGTATTTGGAACTCTAAATCAAACACGGTTTGTGCTAGCTCTTTGAAACTTGACTCAATAAATCCATTTCCAGTTCTATCTCTATGGTTTGTTTGCTGTTGATTTAGCCCTAAGCAGAGAGTGGCGAAAATCACTTTCATGGAAAGCTTCCAAAAAACTACGAGTTGCCTGAAATCTCAGGAAACATTTTTTCACCCAATCGTGATGATTCTTTCAGGTCGTGATCAGTATACCAAAACCACTTGGCTCACCTAATTTCGTTCTTCTAGGTTAAACCGTTCGTTTGCAGTAAACGTTTTCATTTTTAGGTTTCACTCTGTTTTCTCCTATAGGGATACATGTATTTGGAACTCTAAATCAAACACGGATTGTGCTAGCTCTTTAAAACTTGACAAAATAAAGCAGTTTCAAGTTCTCTCTATTGTTTGTTTGCTGTTGACGTAGCCCTAAGCAGAGACTGGCGAAAATGACTTTCATGCAAAGGGGTTGCCAAGATTCCAAAAAACTATGAGTTGCCTTAAATCTCAAGAAACATTTTTTCACCCAATCTTGATGATTCTTTCAGGTAATTTTAAGTACACAAAAACCACTTGGCTCACCCAATTTTTTCTTCTAGGTTAAACCGTTCGTTTGCAGTAACCATTTTCATTTTTAGGTTTCACTCTGTTTTCTCCTATAGGGATACATGTATTTGGAACTCTAAATCAAACACGGCTAGTGCTAGCTCTATGAAACTTGACACAATAAAGCAGTTTCAAGTTCTATCTCTATGGTTTGTTTGCTGTTGATGTAGCCCTAAACAGAGTCTGGTGAAAATGACTTAAATAGAAAGGGGTTTCCAAGCTTCCAAAAAACTACGAGTTGCCTGAAATCTCAGCAAACATTTTTTCACCCAATCTTGATGATTCTTTCAGGTAATTTTAAGTACACAAAAACCACTTGGCTCACCCAATTTTTTCTTCTAGGTTAAACCGTTCGTTTGCAGTAACCATTTTCATTTTTAGGTTTCTCTCTGTTTTCTCCTATAGGGATACATGTATTTGGAACTCTAAATCAAACACGGCTTGTGCTAGCTCTTTGAAACTTGACACAATAAAGCAGTTTCAAGTTCTATCTCTATGGTTTGTTTGCTGTTGATGTAGCCCTAAGCAGAGTCTGGTGAAAATGACTTAAATAGAAAGGGGTTTCCAAGCTTCCAAAAAACTACGAGTTCCCTGAAATCTCTGCAAACATTTTTTCACCCAATCTTGATGATTCTTTCAGGTAATAATCAGTCCACCAAAACCACTTGGCTCACCAAATTTCGTTCTTCTAGGCTAAACCGTTCGTTTGCAGTAACCGTTTTCATTTTTAGGTTTCACTCTGTTTTCTTCCATAGGGAGACATGTACTTGGAACTCTAAATCAAACATGGTTTGGGCTAGGTCTTTGAAACTTGACACAATAAATCAGTTTTAAGTTCTATCTCTATGGTTTGTTTGCTGTTGATGTAGCCCTAAGCAGAAACTGAAGAAAATCACTTTCATGGAAAGAGGTTGCCAAGATTCCAAAAAACTACGAGTTGCCTTAAATCTCAAGAAACATTTTTTCACCCAATCTTGATGATTCTTTCAGGTAATGATCAGTACACCAAAACCACTAGGCTCACCAAGTTTCGTTCTTCTAGGTTAAACCGTTCGTTTGCAGTAACCGTTTTCATTTTTAGGTTTCACTCTGTTTTCTCCTATAGGGATACATGTATTTGGAACTCTAAATCAAACACGGTTTGTGCTAGCTCTTTGAAACTTGACACAATATAGCAGTTTCAAGTTCTAACTCTATGGTTTGTTTGCTGTTGATGTAGCCCTAAGCAGAGACTGGCGAAAATCACTTTCATGGAAAGGAGTTGCCAAGCTTCCAAAAAACAACGAGTTGCCTGAAATCTCAGCAAACATTTTTTCACCCAATCTTGATGATTCTTTCAGGTAGTGATCAGTATACCAAAACCACTTGGCTCACCCAATCTCGTTCTTCTAGGTTAAACCGTTCGTTTGCAGTAACCGTTTTCATTTTTAGGTTTCACTCTGTTTTCTCCTATTGGAATACATGTATTTGGAACTCTAAATCAAACACGGTTTGTGCTAGCTCTTTGAAACTTGACACAATAAAGCAGATTCAAGTTCTATCTCTATGGTTTGTTTGCTGTTGATGTAGCCCTAAGAAGAGACTGGCGAAAATCACTTTCATGGAAAGGGGTTGCCAAGCTTCCAAAAAACTACGAGTTGCCTGAAATCTCAGCAAACATTTTTTTACCCAAACTTGATGATTCTTTCAGGTAGTGATCAGTATACCAAAACCACTTGGCTCACCCAATTTCGTTCTTCTAGGTTAAACTGATCGTTTGCAGTAACCGTTTTCATTTTTAGGTTTCACTCTGTTTTCTCCTATAGGGATACATGTATTTGGAACTCTAAATCAAACATGGTTTGTGCTAGCTCTTTGAAACTTCACACAATAAATCAGATTCAAGTTCTATCTCTATGGTTTGTTTGCTGTTGATGTAGCCCTAAGCAGAGACTGGCGCAAATGACTTTCATAGAAAGGGGTTGCCAAGCTTCCAAAAAACTACGAGTTGCCTGAAATCTCAGCAAACATTTTTTCACCCAATCTTCATGATTCTTTCAGGTAATTTTAAGTACACAAAAACCACTTGGCTCACCCAATTTTTTCTTCTAGGTTAAACCGTTCGTTTGCAGTAACCATTTTCATTTTTAGGTTTCACTCTGTTTTCTCCTATAGAAATACATGTATTTGGAACTCTAAACCAAACACGGTTTGTGCTAGCTCTTTGGAACTTGACACAATAAAGCAGATTCAAGTTCTATCTCTATGGTTTGTTTGCTGTTGATGTAGCCCTAAGCAGAGACTGGCGAAAATCACTTTCATTTAAAGGGGTTGCCAAGCTTCCAAAACTACATGTTGCCTGAAATCTCAGCACACATTTTTTCACATAATCATGATGATTCTTTCATGTAATGATCAGTACACCAAAACCACTTGGCTCACCAAATTTCGTTCTTCTAGGTTAAACCGTTCGTTTGCAGTAACCGTTTTCATTTTTAGGTTTCACTCTGTTTTCATCGATAGGGAGACATGTACTTGGAACTCTAAATCAAACATGGTTTGTGCTAGCTCTTTGAAACTTGACACAATAAATCAGTTTCAAATTCTATCTCTATGGTTTGTTTACTGTTGATGTAGCCGTAAGCAGAGACTGGCGAAAATCACTTTCATGGAAAGGGGTTGCCAAGCTTCCAAAAAACTGCGAGTTGCCTGAAATCTCTGCAAACATTTTTTCACCCAATCTTGATGATTCTTTCAGGTAATGATCAGTACACCAAAACCACTGGGCTCACCAAATTTCGTTCTTCTAGGTTAAACCGTTCGTTTGCAGTAACCGTTTTCATTTTTAGGTTTCCCTCTGTTTTCTTCTATAGGGATACATGTATTTGGAACTCTAAATCAAACACGGTTTGTGCTAGCTTTTTGAAACTTGACACAATAAAGCAGTTTCAAGTTCTATCTCTATGGTTTGTTTGCTGTTGATGTAGCCCTAAGCACAGACTGGCGAAAATCCCTTTCGTGGAAAGTGGTTGCCAAGCTTCCAAAAAACTACGAGTTGCCTGAAATCTCAGCACACATTTTTTCACCCAATCTTGATGATTCTTTCAGGTAATGATCAGTACACCAAAACCACTTGGCTAACAAAATTTCGTTCTTCTAGGTTAAACCGTTCGTTTGCAGTAACCGTTTTCATTTTTAGGTTTTACTCTATTTTCTCCTACAGGGATACATGTATTTGGAACTCTAAATGAAACACGGTTTGTGCTATTTCTTTGAAACTTGACACAATAAAGCAGTTTTAAGTTCTATCTCTATGGTTTGTTTGCTGTTGATGTAGCCCTAAGCAGAGACTGGGAAAATCACTTTAATTTAAAGGGGTTGCCAAGCTTCCAAAAAACTATGTGTTGCCTGAAATCTCAGCAAACATTTTTTCACCCAATTTTGATGATTCTTTCAGGTCGTGATCAGTACACCAAAACCACTTGGCTCACCCAATTTCGTTCTTCTAGGTTGAACCATTCATTTGCAGTAAACGTTTTCATTTTTAGGTTTCACTCTGTTTTCTCCTATAGGGATACATGTATTTGGAACTCTAAATCAAACACGGATTGTGCTAGCTCTTTGAAACTTGACACAATAAAGCAGTTTCAAGTTCTATCTCTATAGTTCGTTTGCTGTTGATGTAGCCCTAAGCAGAGACTGGTGAAAATCACTTTCATTTCAAGGGGTTGCCAAGCTTCCAAAAAAGTACGAGTTGCCTGAAATCTCAGCACACATATTTTCACCCAATCTTGATGATTCTTTCAGGTAATGATCAGTAGAACAAAACCACTTGTCTCACTAAATTTCGTTCTTGTATGTTAAACCATTCGTTTGCAGTAACCGTTTTCATTTTTAGGTTTCACTCTGTTTTCTCCTATAGGGATACATGTATTTGGAACTCTAAATCAAACACGGTTTGTGCTAGCTCTTTGAAACTTGACACAATAAAGCAGTTTCAAGTTCTATCACTATGGTTTGTTTGCTGTTGATGTAGCCCTAAGCAGAAATGGCGAAAATCACTTTCATGGAAAGGGTTTGCCAAGCTTCCAAAAAACTACGAGTAGCCTGAAATCTCAGCAAACATTTTTTCACCCAATCTTGATGATTCTTTTAGGTTATGATCAGTACCCCAGAACCACTTGGCTTACCAAATTTCGTTCTTCTAGGTTAAACCGTTCTTTTGCAGTAATCGTTTTCATTTTTAGGTTTCACACTGTTTTCTCCTATAGAGATACATGTATTTGGAACTCTAAATCAAACACGGTTTGTGCTAGCTCTTTGAAACTTGACACAATAAAGCAGTTTCAAGTTCTATCTCTATGGTTTGTTTGCTGTTGATGTAACCCTAAGCAGAGACTGGCGAAAATGACTTTCATGGAAAAGGGTTTCCAAGCTTCCAAAAAACTACGAGTTGCCTGAAATATCCGCAAATATTTTTTCACCCAATCTTGATGATTCTTTCAGGTAATGATCAGTACACCAAAACCACTTGGCTCACCAAATTTCGTTCTTTTAGGTTTAACCGTTCGTTTGCAGTAACCGTTTTCATTTTTAGGTTTCACTCTGTTTTCTCCTATAGGGATACATGTATTTGGAACTCTAAATCAAACACGGTTTGTGCTAGCTCTTTGAAACTTGACACAATAAAGCAGTTTCAAGTTCTATCTCTATGGTTTGTTTGCTGTTGATTTAGCCCTAAGCAGAGACTGGCAAAAATGACTTTCATGGAAAGGGGTTTCCAAGCTTCCAAAAAACTACGAGTTGCCTGAAATCTCAGCAAATATTTTTGACCCAATCTTGATGATTCTTTCAGGTAATGATCAGTAAACCAAAACCACTAGGCTCACCTAGTTTCGTTTTTCTAGGTTAAACCGTTCGTTAGCAGTAACCGTTTTCATTTTTAGGTTTCACTCTGTTTTCTCCTATAGGGATACATGTATTTGGAACTCTAAATCAAACACGGTTTGTGCTAGCTCTTTGAAACTTGACACAATAAAGCAGTTTCAAGTTCTACCTTAATGGTTTGTTGGCTGTTGATGTAGCCCTAAGCAGAGAGTGGTGAAAATCACTTTCATGGAAAGGGGTTGCCAAGCTTCCAAAAATCTGCGAGTTGCCTGAAATCTCAGCAAATATTTTTTCACCCAATTTTGATGATTCTTTCAGGTAAAGATCAGTACACTAAAACCACTAGGCTCACCAAGTTTCGTTCTTCTAGGATAAACCGTTCGTTTGCAGTAAACGTTTTCATTTTTAGGTTACACTCTGTTTTCTCCTATAGGGATACATGTACTTCTAACTCTAAATTAAACATGGTTTGTGCTAGCTCTTTGAGACTTGACACAATAAAGCAGTTTCAAGTTCTATCAATATGGTTTGTTTGCTGTTGATGTAGCCCTAAGCAGAGACTGGCGAAAATCACTTTCATGGAAAGGGGTTGCCAAGCTTCCAAAAAACTACGAGTTTCCTGAAATGTCTGCAAACATTTTTTCACCCAATCTTGATGATTCTTTCAGGTAATGATCAGTAGAACAAAACCACTTGGCTCACTAAATTTCGTTCTTCTATGTTAAACCGTTCGTTTGCAGTAACCGTTTTCATTTTTAGGTTTCACTCTGTTTTCTCCTATAGGGATACATGTATTTGGAACTCTAAATCAAACACGGTTTGTGCTAGCTCTTTGAAACTTGACACAATAAAGCAGTTTCAAGTTCTATCACTATGGTTTGTTTGCTGTTGATGTAGCCCTAAGCAGAAATGGCGAAAATCACTTTCATGGAAAGGGGTTGCCAAGCTTCCAAAAAACTACGAGTTGCCTGAAATCTCAGCAAACATTTTTTCACCCAATCTTGATGATTCTTTTAGGTTATGATCAGTACCCCAGAACCACTTGGCTCACCAAATTTCGTTCTTCTAGGTTAAACCGTTCTTTTGCAGTAACCGTTTTCATTTTTAGGTTTCACTCTGTTTTCTCCTATAGGGATACATGTATTTTTAACTCTAAATCAAACATGGTTTGTGCTAGCTCTTTGAAACTTGACTCAATAAAGCAGATTCAAGTTCTATCTCTATGGTTTGTTTGCTGTTGATGTAGCCCTAAGCAAAGACTGGCGCAAATGACTTTCATAGAAAGAGGTTGCCAAGCTTCCAAAAAAGTACCAGTTGCCTGAAATCTCAGCAAACATTTTTTCACCAATCTTGATGATTCTTTCAGGTAATGATGAGTACACCAAAACCACTTGGCTCACCAAATTTCATTCTTCTAGGTTACACCATTCGTTTGCAGTGAAAGTTTTCATTTTTAGGTTTCACTCTGTTTTCTCCTATAGGGATACATGTATTTGGAACTCTAAATCAAACACGGTTTGTGGTAGCTCTTTGAAACATGACACAATAAAGCATTTTCAAGTTCTATCTCTATGGTTTGTTTGCTGTTGATGTAGCCCTAAGCAGAGACTGGCGAAAATGACTTTCATGGAAAGCGGTTTCCAAGCTTCCAAAAAACTACGAGTTGCCTGAAATCTCTGCAAACATTTTTTCACCCAGTCTTGATGATTCTTTCAGCTAATGATCAGTACACCAAAACCACTTGGCTCACCAAATTTCGTTCTTCTAGGTTTAACCGTTAGTTTGCAGTAACCGTTTTCATTTTTAGGTTTCACTCTGTTTTCATCTATAGGGAGACATGTACATGGAACTCTAAATCAAACATGCTTTGTGCTAGCTCTTTGAAACTTGACACAATAAAACAGTTTCAAGTTCTATCTCTATGGTTTGTTTGCTGTTGATGTAGCCCTAAGCAGTAACTGGAGAAAATCACTTTCATGGAAAGGGGTTGCTAAGCTTCCAAAAAACTACGAGTTGCCTGAAATCTCAGCAAACATTTTTCACCCAATCTTGATGATTCTTTCAGGTAATGATCAGTATACCAAAACCACTAGGCTCACCAGTTTCGTTCTTCTAGGTTAAACCGTTCGTTAGCAGTAACCGTTTTCATTTTTAGGTTTCACTCTGTTTTCTCCTATAGGGAGACATGTACTTGGAACTCTAAATCAAACACGGTTTGTGCTAGCTCTTTGAAACTTGACACAATAAAGCAGTTTCAAGTTCTATCTCTATGGTTTGTTGGCTGTTGATGTAGCCGTAAGCAGAGACTGGCGAAAATCACTTTCATGGAAAGGGGTTGCCAAGCTTCCAAAAAACTACGAGTTGCCTGAAATATCTGCAAACATTTTTTCACCCAATCTTGATGATTCTTTCAGGTAATGATCAGTACACCACGACCACTGGGCTCACCAAATTTCGTTATTCTAGGTTAAACCATTCGTTTACAGTAACCGTTTTCATTTTTAGGTTTCCCTCTCTTTTTTCTTCTATAGGGATACATGTATTTGGAACTCTAAATCAAACACGGTTTGTGCTATCTCTTTGAAACTTGACACAATAAAGCAGTTTCAAGTTCTATCTCTATGGTTTGTTTGCTGTTGATGTAGCCCTAAGCACAGACTGGCGAAAATCCCTTTCATGGAAAGGGGTTGCCAAGCTTCCAAAAAACTACCAGTTGCCTGAAATCTCAGCAAACATTTTTTCTCCCAATCTTGATGATTCTTTCAGGTAATGATCAGTACACCAAAACCACTTGGCTAACAAAATTTCATTCTTCTAGGTTAAACCGTTCGTTTGCAGTAACCGTTTTCATTTTTAGGTTTTACTCTGTTTTCTCCTACAGGGATACATGTATTTGGAACTCTAAATAAACACAGTTTGTGCTATTTCTTTGAAACTTGACACAATAAAGCAGTTTTAAGTTCTATCTCTATGATTTGTTTGCTGTTGAAGTAGCCCTAAGCAGAGACTGGGAAAATCACTTTAATTTAAAGGGGTTGCCAAGCTTCCAAAAAACTACGTGTTGCCTGAAATCTCAGCAAACGTTTTTCACCCAATTTTGATGATTCTTTCAGGTCGTGATCAGAACACCAAAACCACTTGGCTCACCCAATTTCGTTCTTCTAGGTTAAACCGTTCGTTTGCAGTAAATGTTTTCATTTTTAGGTTTCACTCTGTTTTCTCCTATAGGGATACATGTATTTGGAACTCTAAATCAAACACGGATTGTGCTAGCTCTTTGCAACTTGACACAATAAAGCAGTTTCAAGTTCTATCTCTATAGTGCGTTTGCTGTTGATGTAGCCCTAAGCAGAGACTTGTGAAAATAACTTTCATTTAAAGGGGTTGCCAAGGTTACAAAAAATTACGAGTTGCCTGAAATCTCAGCACACATATTTTCACCCAATCTTGATGATTCTTTCAGGTAATGATCAGTAGAACAAAACCACTTGGCTCACTAAATTTCGTTCTTCTATGTTAAACCATTCGTTTGCAGTAACCGTTTTCATTTTTAGGTTTCACTCTGTTTTCTCCTATAGGGATACATGTATTTGGAACTCTAAATTAAACACGGTTTGTGCTAGCTCTTTGAAACTTGACACAATAAAGCAGTTTCAAGTTCTATCACTATTGTTTTTTTTGCTGTTGATGTAGCCCTAAGCAGAAATGGCGAAAATTACTTTCATGGAAAGGGGTTGCCAAGTTCCAAAAAACTACGAGTTGCCTTAAATCTCAGCAAACATTTTTTCACCCAATCTTGATGATTCTTTTAGGTTATGATCAGTACCCCAGAACCACTTGGCTCACCAAATTTCGTTCTTCTAGGATAAACCGTTCTTTTGCAGTAACCGTTTTCATTTTTAGGTTTCACTCTGTTTTCTCCTATAGAGAAACATGTATTTGGAACTCTAAATGAAACACGGTTTGTGCTAGCACTTTGAAACTTGACACAATAAAGCAGTTTCAAGTTCTATCTCTATGGTTTGTTTGCTGTTGATTTAGCCCTAAGCAGAGACTGGCGAAAATGACTTTCATGGAAAAGGGTTTCCAATCTTCCAAAAAACTACGAGTTGCCTGAAATATCTGCAAACATTTTTTCACCCAATCTTGATGATTCTTTCAGGTAATGATCAGTACACCAAAACCACTTGGCTCACCAAATTTCGTTCTTCTAGGTTTAACCGTTCGTTTGCAGTAACCGTTTTCATTTTTAGGTTTCACTCTGTTTTCTCCTATAGGGATACATGTATTTGGAACTCTAAATCAAACACGGTTTGTGCTATCTCTTTGAAACTTGACACAATAAAGCAGTTTCAAGTTCTATCTTTATGGTTTGTTTGCTGTTGATTTAGCCCTAAGCAGAGCCTGGCGAAAATGACTTTCATGGAAAGGGGTTGCCAAGCTTCCAAAAAACTACGAGTTTCCTGAAATCTCAGCCAACATTTTTTCACCCAATCTTGATGATTCTTTCAGGTAGTGATCAGTACACCAAACCACTTGGCTCACCCAATTTCGGTCTTCTAGGTTAAACCGTTCGTTTGCAGTAACCGTTTTCATTTTTAGGTTTCCCTCTGTTTTCTTCTATAGGGATACATGTATTTGGAACTCTAAATCAAAAACGGTTTGTGCTATCTCTTTGAAACTTGACACAATAAAGCAGTTTCAAGTTCTATCTCTATGGTTTGTTTGCTGTTGATGTAGCCCTAAGCACAGACTGGCGAAAATCCCTTTCATGGAAAGGGGTTGCCAAGCTTCCAAAAAACTACCAGTTGCCTGAAATCTCAGCAAACAGTTTTTCACCCAATCTTGATGATTCTTTCAGGTAATGATCAGTACACCAAAACCACTTGGCTAACAAAATTTCATTCTTCTAGGTTAAACCGTTCGTTTGCAGTAACCGTTTTCATTTTGAGGTTTTACTCTGTTTTCTCCTACAGGGATACATGTATTTGGAACTCTAAATGAAACACGGTTTGTGCTATTTCTTTGAAACTTGACACAATAAAGCAGTTTTAAGTTCTATCTCTATGGTTTGTTTGCTGTTGAAGTAGCCCTAAGCAGAGACTGGGAAAATCACTTTAATTTAAAGGGGTTGCCAAGCTTCCAAAAAACTACGTGTTGCCTGAAATCTCAGCAAACATTTTTTCACCCAATTTTGATGATTCTTTCAGGTCGTGATCAGAACACCAAAACCACATGGCTCACCAAATTTTGTTCTTCTAGGTTTAACCGTTCGTTTGCAGTAAACGTTTTCATTTTTAGGTTTCACTCTGTTTTCTCCTATAGGGATACATGTATTTGGAACTCTAAATCAAACACGGATTGTGCTAGCTCTTTGCAACTCGACACAATAAAGCAGTTTCAAGTTCTATCTCTATAGTTCGTTTCCTGTTGATGTAGCCCTAAGCAGAGACTGGTGAAAATCACTTTCATTTAAAGGGGTTGCCAAGCTTCCAAAAAAGTACGAGTTGCCTGAAATCTCAGCACACATATTTTCACCCAATCTTGATGATTCTTTCAGGTAATGATCAGTAGAACAAAACCACTTGGCTCACTAAATTTCGTTCTTCTATGTTAAACCATTCGTTTGCAGTAACCGTTTTCATTTTTAGGTTTCACTCTGTTTTCTCCTATAGGGATACATGTATTTGGAACTCTAAATCAAACACGGTTTGTGCTAGCTCTTTGAAACTTGACACAATAAAGCAGTTTCAAGTTCTATCACTATGGTTTGTTTGCTGTTGATGTAGCCCTAAGCAGAAATGGCGAAAATCACTTTCATGGAAAGGGGTTGCCAAGCTTCCAAAAAACTACGAGTTGCCTGAAATCTCAGCAAACATTTTTTCACCCAATCTTGATGATTCTTTTAGGTTATGATCAGTACGCCAGAACCACTTGGCTCACCAAATTTCGTTCTTCTAGGTTAAACCGTTCATTTGCAGTAACCGTTTTCATTTTTAGGTTTCACTCTGTTTTCTCTTATAGAGATACATGTATTTGGAACTCTAAATCAAACACGGTTTGTGCTAGCTCTTTGAAACTTGACACAATAAAGCAGTTTCAAGTTCTATCACTATGGTTTGTTTGCTGTTGATGTAGCCCTAAGCAGAGACTGGCGAAAAAGACTTTCATGGAAAGGGGTTTCCAAGCTTCCAAAAAACTACGAGTTGCCTGAAATATCTGCAAACATTTTTTCACCCAATCTTGATGATTCTTTCAGGAAATGATCAGTACACCAAAACAACTTGGCTCACCAAATTTCGTTCTTTTAGGTTTAACCGTTCGTTTGCAGTAACCGTTTTCATTTTTAGGTTTCACTCTGTTTTCTCCTATAGGGATACATGTATTTGGAACTATAAATCAAACACGATTTGTGCTAGCTCGTGGAAACTTGACACAATAAAGCAGTTTCAAGTTCTATCTTTATGGTTTGTTTGCTGTTGATTTAGCCCTAAGCAGAGACTGGCGAAAATGACTTTCATGGAAAGGGGTTGCCAAGCTTCCAAAAAACTACGAGTTTCCTGAAATCTCAGCCAACATTTTTTCACCCAATCTTGATGATTCTTTCAGGTAGTGATCAGTACACCAAACCACTTGGCTCACCCAATTTCGGTCTTCTAGGTTAAACCTTTCGTTTGCAGTAACCGTTTTCATTTTTAGGTTTCACTCTGTTTTCTCCTATAGGGATACATGTATTTGAAACTCTAAATCAAACACGGTTTGTGCTATTTCTTTGAAACTTGACACAATAAAGCAGTTTTAAGTTCTATCTCTATGGATTGTTTGCTGTTGAAGTACCCTAAGCAGAGACTGGGAAAATCACTTTAATTTAAAAGGGTTGCCAAGCTTCCAAAAAACTGCGTGTTGCCTGAAATGTCAGCAAACATTTTTTCACCCAATTTTGATGATTCTTTCAGGTAATGATCAGTACACCAAAACCACTTGGCTCACCCAATTTCGTTCTTATAGGTTAAACCGTTCGTTTGCAGTAACCGTTTTCATTTTTAGGTTTCACTCTGTTTTCTTCTATAGGGATACATGTATTTGGAACTCTAAATCAAACACGGTTTTTGCTATCTCTTTGAAACTTGACACAATAAACAGTTTCAAGTTCTATCTCTATGGTTTGTTTGCTGTTGATGTAGCCCTAAGCACAGACTGGCGAAAATCCCTTTCATGGAAAGGGGTTGTCAAGCTTCCAAAAAACTACCAGTTGCCTGAAATCTCAGCAAACATTTTTTCACCCAATCTTGATGATTCTTTCAGGTAATGATCAGTACACCAAAACCACTTGGCTAACAAAATTTCATTCTTCTAGGTTAAACCGTTCGTTTGCAGTAACTGTTTTCATTTTTAGGTTTTACTCTGTTTTCTCCTACAGGGATACATGTATTTGGAACTCTAAATGAAACACGGTTTGTGCTATTTCTTTGAAACTTGACACAATAAAGCAGTTTTAAGTTCTATCTCTATGGTTTGTTTGCTGTTGAAGTAGCCCTAAGCAGAGACTGGGAAAATCACTTTAATTTAAAGGGGTTGCCAAGCTTCCAAAAAAGTACGAGTTGCCTGAAATCTCAGCACACATATTTTCACCCAATCTTGATGATTCTTTCAGGTAATGATCAGTAGAACAAAACCACTTGGCTCACTAAATTTCGTTCTTCTATGTTAAACCATTCGTTTGCAGTAACCGTTTTCATTTTTAGGTTTCACTCTGTTTTCTCCTATAGGGATACATGTATTTGGAACTCTAAATCAAACACGGTTTGTGCTAGCTCTTTGAACCTTGACACATTAAAGCAGTTTCAAGTTCTATCACTATGGTTTGTTTGCTGTTGATGTAGCCCTAAGCAGAAAGGGCGAAAATCACTTTCATGGAAAGGGGTTGCCAAGCTTCCAAAAAACTACGAGTTGCCTGAAATCTCAGCAAACATTTTTTCACCCAATCTTGATGATTCTTTTAGGTTATGATCAGTACACCAAAACCACTTGGCTCACCAAATTTCGTTCTTTTAGGTTTAACCGTTCGTTTGCAGTAACCGTTTTCATTTTTAGTTTTCACTCTGTTTTCTCCTATTGGGATACATGTGTTTGGAACTCTAAATCAAACACGGTTTGTGCTAGCTCTTTGAAACTTGACACAATAAAGCAGTTTCAAGTTCTATCTTTATGGTTTGTTTGCTGTTGATTTAGCCCTAAGCAGAGACTGGCGAAAATGACTTTCATGGAAAGGGGTTGCCAAGCTTCCAAAAAACTACGAGTTTCCTGAAATCTCAGCCAACATTTTTTCACCCAATCTTGATGATTCTTTCAGGTAGTGATCAGTACACCAAACCACTTGGCTCACCAAATTTCGATATTCTAGGTTAAACCGTTCGTTTGCAGTAACCGTTTTCATTTTTAGGTTTCACTCTGTTTTCTCCTATAGGGATACATGTATTTGGAACTCTAAATCAAACACGGTTTGTGCTAGCTCTTTGAAACTTGACACAATAAAGCAGTTTCAAGTTCTATCTTTATGGTTTGCTTGCTGTTGATTTAGCCCTAAGCAGAGACTGGCGAAAAATACTTTCATGGAAATGGGTTGCCAAGCTTCCAAAAAACTACGAGTTTCCTGAAATCTAAGCCAACATTTTTTCAACCAATCTTGATGATTTTTTCAGGTAGTGATCAGTACACCAAACCACTTGGCTCACCAAATTTCGGTCTTCTAGGTTAAACCGTTCGTTTGCAGTAACCGTTTTCATTTTTAGGTTTCACTTTGTTTTCTCCTATAGGGATACATGTATTTGAAACTCTAAATCAAACACGGTTTGTGCTATCTCTTTGAAACTTGACACAATAAAGCAGTTTTAAGTTCTATCTCTATGCTTTGTTTGATGTTGAAGTAGCCCTAAGCAGAGACTGGCGAAAATCCCTTTCATGGAAAGGGGTTGCCAAGCTTCCAAAAAACTACGAGTTGCCTGAAATCTCAGCAAACATTTTTTCACCCAATCTTGATGATTCTTTCAGGTAATGATCAGTACACCAAAACCACTTGGCTAACAAAATTTCGTTCTTCTAGGTTAAACCGTTCGTTTGCAGTAACCGTTTTCATTTTTAGGTTTTACTCTGTTTTCTCCTACAAGGATACATGTATTTGGAACTCTAAATGAAACACGGTTTGTGCTAGCTCTTTGAAACTTGACACAATAAAGCAGTTTCAAGTTCTATCTCTATGGTTTGTTTGCTGTTGATGTAGCCCTAAGCAGAGACTGGCGAAAATCACTTTTATTTAAAGCGGTTGCCAAGCTTCCAAAAAACTACGAGTTGCCTGAAATCTCAGCACACATTTTTTCACCCAATCTTGATGATTCTTTCAGGTAATGATCAGTACACCAAAACCACTAGGCTCACCAAATTTCGTTCTTCTAGGTTAAACCGTTCGTTTGCAGTAACCGTTTTCATTTTTAGGTTTCACTCTGTTTTCTCCTATAGGGATACATGTATTTGAAACTCTAAATCAAACACGGTTTGTGCTAGCTCTTTGAAACTTGACACAATAAAGCAGTTTCTAGTTCTATCTCTATGGTTTGTTTGCTGTTGATGTAGCCCTAAGCAGAGACTGGCGAAAATCACTTTCATGGAAAGGGGTTGCCAAGCTTCCAAAAAACTACGAGTTGCCTGAAATCTCAGCAAACATTTTTTCACCCAATCTTGATGATTCTTTCAGGTAATGATCAGTACACCAAAACCACTTGGCTCACCAAATTTCGTTCTTCTAGGTTAAACCGTTCGTTTGCAGTAACCGTTTTCATTTTTAGGTTTCACTCTGTTTTCTCCTACAGGGATACATGTATTTGGAACTCTAAATGAAACACGGTTTGTGCTAGCTCTTTGAATCTTGACACAATAAAGCAGTTTCAAGTTCTATCTCTATGGTTTGTTTGCTGTTGATGTAGCCCTAAGCACAGACTGGCAAAAATCACTTTCATGGAAAGGGGTTGCCAAGCTTCCAAAAAACTACGAGTTGCCTGAAATCTCAGCTAACATTTTTTGACCCAATATTGATGATTCTTTCAGGTAATGATCAGGACACCAAAACCACTTGGCTCAATAAATTTCGTTCATCTAGGTTAAACCGTTCGTTTGCAGTAACCGTTTTCATTTTTAGGTTTCACTCTGTTTTCTCCTATAGGGATACATGTATTTGGAACTCTAAATCAAACACGGTTTGTGCTAGCTCTTTGAAACTTGACACAATAAAGCCGTTTCAATTTCTATCCCTGTGCTTTTTTGCTGTTGATGTAGCCCAAAGCAGAGACTGGGGAAAATTACTTTCATAAAAAGGGGTTGCAAAGCTTCCAAAAAACTGCGAGTTCCCTGAAATCTCAGCAAACATTTTTTCACCCAATCTTGATGATTCTTTCACGTGATGATCAGTACACCAAAACCACTTGGCTCACCAAATTTCGTGCTTCTAGGTTAAACCGTACGTTTGCATTAACCGTTTTCATTTTTAGCTTTCACTCTGTTTTCTCCTATAGGGATACATGTATTTGGAACTCTAAATCAAACACGGTTTGTGCTAGCTCTTTGAAACTTGATACAATAAAGCAGATTCAAGTTCTATCTCTATGGTTTGTTTGCTGTTGATGTAGCCCTAAGCAGAGACTGGCGAAAATCACTTTCATTTAAAGGGGTTGCCAAGCTTCCAAAAAACTACGTGTTGCCTGAAAATCTCAGCAAACATTTTTTCACCCAATCATGTTGATTCTTTCAGATAATGATCAGTACATAAAAACCACTTGGCTCACCCAATTTCGTTCTTCTAGGTTAAACAGTTCGTTGGTAGTAACCGTTTTCATTTTTAGGTTTCACTCTGTTTTCTCAATATAGGGAAACATGTATTTGGAACTCTAAATCACATACGGTTTGTGCTAGCTCTTTGGAACTTGACACAATAAAGCAGATTCACGTTCTATCTCCATGGTTTGTTTGCTGTTGATGTAGTCCTAAGCAGAGACTGGCGAAAATCACTTTCATGGAAAGGGGTTGCCAAGATTCTAAAAAACTACGAGTTGCCTGAAATCTCAGCAAACATTTTTTCACCCAATCTTGATGATTCTTTCAGGTAATGATGAGTACACCAAAACCACTTGGCTAACCAAATTTTGTTCTTCTAGGTTAAACCGTTCATTTGCAGTAACCGTTTTCATTTTTAGGTTTCACTCTGTTTTCTCCTATAGGGATACATGTATTTGGAACTCTAAATTAAACACGGTTTGTGCCAGCTCTTTGAAACTTGACACAATAAACCAGTTTCAACTTCTATCTTTATGGTTTGTTTGCTGTTGATGTAGCCCTAAGTAGAGACTGGCGAAAATCACTTTCATTTAAAGGGGTTGCCAAGGTTCCAAAAAACTACGTGTTGCCTGAAATCTCAGCAAACATTTTTTCACCCAATCTTGATGATTCTTTCAGGTAATGATCAGTACACCAAAAACACTTGGCTCACCCAATTTCGTTTTTCTAGGTTAAACCGTTCGTTTGCAGTAACCGTTTTCATTTTTAGGTTTCACTCTGTTTTCTCCTATACGGATACATGTATTTGGAACTCTAAATCAAACACGGTTTGTGCTAGCTCTTTGAAACTTGACACAATAAAGCAGTTTCAAGTTCTATCTCTATGGTTTGTTTGCTGTTGATGTAGCCCTAAGCAGAGACTGGCGAAATTCACTTTCATGGAAAGGAGTTGCCAAGATTCCAAAAAACTATTAGTTGCCTGAAATCTCAGCAAACATTTTTTCACCCAATCTTGATGATTCTTTCAGGTAATGATGAGTACACCAAAACCACTTGGCTCATCAAATTTCGTTCTTCTAAATTCAACCGTTCGTTTGCAGTAACCGTTTTCATTTTTGGGTTTCACTCTGTTTTCTCCAAAAGGATACTTGTATTTGGAACTCTAAATGAAACACGGATTGTGCTAGCTCTTTGAAACTTGACACAATAAAGCAGTTTCAAGTTCTATCTCTATGGTTTGTTTGCTGTTGATGTAGCCCTAAACAGAGACTGGCGAAAATCACTTTCATTTAAAGGGGTTGCCAAGCTTCCAAAAAACTACGTGTTGCCTGAAATCCCAGTAAACATTTTTTCACCCAATCTTGATGATTCTTTCAGGTAATGATCAGTATACCAAAACCACTTGGCTCACCAAATTTCGTTCTTCTAGGTTAAACCGTTCCTTTGCAGTAACCGTTTTCATTTTTAGGTTTCACTCTGTTTTCTCCTATAGGGATACATGTATTTGGAACTCTAAATCAAACACGGTTTGTGCTAGCTCTTTGGAACTTGACACAATAAAGCAGATTCAAGTTCTATCTCTATGGCTTGTTTGCTGTTGATCTAGCCCTAAGCAGAGACTGGCGAAAATCACTTTCATGGAAAGGGGTTGCCAAGCTTCCAAAAAACTACGAGTTGCCTGAAATCTCAGCAAAACATTTTTTCACCCAATCTTCACGATTCTTTCAGGTAATGATCAGTACACTAAAACCACTAGGCTCACCAAATTTCGTTCTTCTAGGTTAAAACGTTCGTTTGCAGTAACCGTTTACATTTTTAGGTTTCACTCCGTTTTCTCCTATAGGGATACATGTATTTGGAACTCTAAATCAAACACGGTTTGTGCTAGCTCTTTGAAACTTGACACAATAAAGCAGTTACAAGTTCTATCTCTATGGTTTGTTTGCTGTTGATGTAGCCCCATGCAGAGAATGGCAAAAATCACTTTGATTTAAAGGGGTTGACAAGCTTCAAAAAAACTACGTGTTGCCTTAAATCTCAGCAAACATTTTTTTACCCAATAGTGATGATTCTTTCAGGTAATGATCACTATACCAAAACCACTAGACTCACCAAATTTCGTTCTTCTAGGTTAAACCGTTCGTTTGCAGTAACCGTTTTCATTTTTAGGTTTCACTCTGTTTTCTCCTATACGGATACATGTATTTGGAACACTAAATCAAATACGGTTTGTGCTTGCTCTTTGAAACTTGACACAATAAAGCAGTTTCAAGTTCGAACTCTATGGTTTGTTTACTGTTGATGTAGCCCTAAGCAGAGACTGGCGAAAATCACTTTAAATGGGTTGCCAAGCTTTCCAAAAACTACGAGTTGCCTGAAATGTCAGCAAACATTTTTTCACCCAATCTTGATGATTCTTTCAGGTAATGATCAGTACAACAAAACCACTAGGCTCACCAAGTTTCGTTCTTCTAGGTTAAACCGTTCGTTTGCAGTAACCGCTTTCATTTTTAGGTTTCACTCTGTTTTCTCCTATAGGATTACATGTATTTGGAACTCTAAATCAATCACGGTTTGTGCTAGCTCTTTGAAACTTGACACAATAAAGCAGTTTCAAGTTCTATCTCTATGGTTTGTTTGCTGTTGATGTAGCCCTAAGCAGAGACTGGCGAAAATCACTTTCATGGAAAGGGGTTGCCAAGCTTCCAAAAAACTACGAGTTGCCTGAAATCTCAGCACACATTTTTTCAACAAATCTTGATGAATTTTCAGGTAATGATCACTATACCAAAACCACTAGGCTCACCAAATGTTGTTCTTCTAGGTTAAACCGTTCGTTTGCAGTAACCGTTTATATTTTTAGGTTTCACTCTGTTTTCTCCTATTTGGATACATGTATTTGGAACTCTAAATCAAACACGGTTTGTGGTAGCTCTTTGAAACTTGACACAATGAAGCAGTTTCAAGTTCGATCTCTATGGTTTGTTTGCTGTTGATGTAGCCATAAGCAGAGACAGGCGAAAATCACTTTCATGGAAAGGGGTTGCCAAGCTTCCAAAAAACTACGAGTTTCCTGAAATCTCAGCAAACATTTTTTCACCCAATCTTGATGATTCATTCAGGTAATGATCAGTACACCAAAACCACTAGGCTCACCAAGTTTCGTTCTTCTAGGTTAAACCGTTCGTTTGCAGTAACCGTTTTCATTTTTAGGTTTCACTCTGTTTTCTCCTATAGGGATACATGTATTTGGAACTCTAAATCAAACACGGTTTGTGCTAGCTCTTTGACACTTGACACAATAAAGCAGTTTCAAGTTCTATCTGTATGGTTTGTTTGCTGTTGATGTAGCCCTAAGCAGAGACTGGCGAATATCACTTTCTTTTAAAGGGGTTGCCAAGCTTCCAAAAAACTATGTGTTGCCTGAAATCTCAGGAAACATTTTTTTACCCAATCTAGATGATTCTTTCAGGTAATGATCAGTATACCAAAATCACTTGGCTCACCAAATTTCGTTATTCTAGGTTAAACCGTTCGTTTGCAGTAACCGTTTTCATTTTTGGGTTTCACTCTGTTTTCTCCTATAGGGATACTTGTATTTGGAACTCTAAATCAAACACGGTTTGTGCTAGCTCTTTGAAATTTGACACAATAAAGCAGTTTCAAGTTCTATCTCTATGTTTTGTTTAATGTTGATGTAGCCCTAAGCAGAGACTGGCGAAAATGACTTTCATGGAAAGGGGTTGCCAAGCTTCCAAAAAAACTACGAGTTGCCTGAAATCTCAGCAAACATTTTTTCACCCAATCTTGATGATTCTTTCGGGTAATGATCAGTACACCAAAACCACTAGGCTCACCAAGTTTCGTTCTTCTAGGCTAAACCGTTCGTTTGCAGTAACCGTTTTCATTTTTAGGTTTCACTCTGTTTTCTCCTATAGGGATACATGTATTTGGAAATCTAAATCAAACACGGTTTGTGCTAGCTCTTTGGAACTTGCCACAATAAAGCAGTTTCAAGTTCTATCTCTATGGTTTGTTTGCTGTTGATGTAGCCCTAAGCAGAGACTGGCGAAAATCATTTTAATGGAAAGGGGTTGCTAAGCTTGCAAAAAACTACGAGTTGCCTGAAATCTCAGCAAACATTTTTTCACCCAATCTTGATGATTCTTTCAGGTAATGATCAGTACACCAAAACCACTTGGCTCACCCAATTTCGTTCTTCTAGGTTAAATCGTTCGTTTGCAGTAACCATTTTCATTTTTGGGTTTCACTCTGTTTTCTCCTATAGGGATACTTGTATTTGGAACTCTAAATCAAACACGGTTTGTGCTAGCTCTTTGAAACTTGACACAATAAAGCAGTTTCAAGTTCTATCTCTATGGATTGTTTGCTGTTGATGTAGCCCTAAGCAGAGACTGGCGAAAATCACTTTCATGGAAAGGGGTTGCCAAGCTTCGAAAAAACTTCGAGTTGCCTGAAATCTCAGCAAACTTTTTTTCACCCAATCTTGATGATTCTTTCAGGTAATGATGAGTACACAAAAACAACTTGGATAATCAAATTTCGTTCTTCTAGGTTAAACCGTTCGTTTGCACTAACCGTTTTCATTTTTAGGTTTCAATCTGTTTTCTCCTATAGGGATACATGTCTTTGAAACTCTAAATAAAACAAGGTTTGTGCTAGCTCTTTGAAACTTGACACAATAAAGCAGTTTCACGTTCTATCTCTATGGTTTGTTTGCTGTTGATGTACCACTAAGCAGAGACTGGCGAAAATCACTTTCATGGAAAGGGGATGCCACGCTTCCAAAAAACTACGAGTTGCCTGAAATCTCAGCACAAATTTTTTCACCCAATCTTGATGATTCTTTCAGGTAATGATCAGTACACCAAAACCACTAGACTCACCCAATTTCGTTCTTCTAGGTTAAATCGTTCGTTTGCAGTAACCGTTTTCATTTTTAGGTTTCACTCTGTTTTCTCCTATAGGGATACATGTATTTGGAACTCTAAATCAAACATGGTTTGTGCTAGCTCTTTGGAACTTGACACAATAAAGCAGTTTCAAGTTCTATCTCTCTGGTTTGTTTGCTGTTGATGTAGCCCTAAGCAGAGACTGGCGAAAATCACTTTCATGGAAAGGGGTTGCCAAGCTTCCAAAAAACTACGAGTTGCCTGCAATCTCAGCAAACATTTTTTCACCCAATCTTGATGATTCTTTCAGGTAATGATGAGTACACCAAAACCACTTGGCTCACCCAATTTCGTTCTTCTAGGTTAAACCGTTCGTTTGCAGTACCGTTTTCATTTTTAGTTTTCACTCTGTTTTCTCCTATAGGGATACATGTATTTGGAACTCTAAATCAAACACGGTTTGTGCTAGCTCTTTGAAACTTGACACAATAAAGCAGTTTCAAGTTCTATCTCTATGGTTTGTTTGCTGTTGATGTAGCCCTAAGCAGAGACTGGCTAAAATGACTTTCATGGAAAGGGGTTGCAAAGCTTCCAAAAAATTACGAGTTGCCTGAAATCTCAGCAAACATTTTTTCACCCAATCTTGATGATTCTTCGGGTAATGATCAGTACACCAAAACCACTAGGCTCACCAAGTTTCGTTCTTCTAGGTTAAACCGTTCGTTTCCAGTAACCGTTTTCATTTTTAGGTTTCACTCTGTTTTCTCCTATAGGGATACATGTATTTGGAACTCCCAATCAAACATGGTTTGTGCTAGCTCTTTGAAACTTGACATAATAAAGCAGTTTCAAGTTCTATCACTATGGTTTGTTTGCTGTTGATGTAGCCCAAAGCAGAGACTGGCGAAAATTACTTTCATGGAAATGGGTTGCCAAGCTTCCAAAAATCTACGAGTTGCCTGAAATCTCAGCAAACATTTTTTCACCCAATCTTGATGATTCTTTCAGGTAATGATCAGTACACCAAAACCACTTGGCTCACCGAATTTCGTTTTTCTAGGTTAAACCGTTCCTTTGCAGTAACCGTTTTCATTTTTAGGTTACACTCTGTTTTCTCCTATAGGGATACATGTATTTGGAACTCCCAATCAAACATGGTTTGTGCTAGCTCTTTGTAACTTGACATAATAAAGCAGATTCAAGTTCTATCACTATGGTTTGTTTGCTGTTTATGTAGCCCTAGGCAGAGACTGGCGAAAATGACTTTCATGGAAAGGGGTTGCCAAGCTTCCAAAAAACTAAGAGTTGCCTTAAATCTCAGCAAACATTTTTTCACCCAATCTTGATGATTCTCAGGTAATGATCAGTAAACCAAAACCACTTGGCTCACCAAGTTTCGTTCTTCTAGGTTAAACCGTTCGTTTGCAGTAACCGTTTTCATTTTTAGGTTTCACTCTGTTTTCTCCTATACGGATACATGTATTTGGAACTCTAAATCAAACACGGTTTGTGCTAGCTCTTTGAAACTTGACACAATAAAGCAGTTTCAAGTTCTATCTCTATGGTTTGTTTACTGTTGATGTAGCCCTACGCAGAGACTGGCGAAAATTACTTTCATGGAAATGGGTTGCCAAGCTTCCAAAAAACTACGAGTTGCCTGAAATCTCAGCAAACATTTTTTCACCCAATCTTGATGATTCTTTCAGGTAATGATCAGTACACCAAAACCACTTGGCTCACCCAATTTTGTTCTTCTAGATTAAACCGTTCATTTGCAGTAACCATTTTCATTTTTAGGTTTCAATCTGTTTTCTCCTATAGGGCTACATGTATTTGGAACTCTAAATCAAACACGGTTTGTGCTAGCTCTTTGAAACTTGACAAAATAAAGCAGTTTCAAGTTGAATCTCTATGGTTTGTTTGCTGTTGATGTAGCCCTAAGAGAGACTGGCGAAAATCACTTTCATGGAAAGGGGTTGCCAAGCTTCCAAAAAACTACGAGTTGCCTGCAATCTCAGCAAACATTTTTTTACCCAATATTGATGATTCATTCAGGTAATGATCAGTACACCAAAACCACTTGGCTCACCCAATTTCGTTCTTCTAGGTTAAACCGTTCGTTTGCAGTAACCGTTTTCATTTTTAGGTTTCACTCTGTTTTCTCCTATAGGGATACATGTATTTGGAACTCTAAATCAAACATGGTTTGTGCTAGCTCTTTGGAACTTGACACAATAAAGCAGTTTCAAGTTCTATCACTATGGTTTGTTTGCTGTTGATGTAGCCCTGAGGAGAGACTGGCGAAAATCACTTTCATGGAAAGGGGTTGCCAAGCTTTCAAAAAACTACGAGTTGCCTGAAATCTCAGCAAAAATTTTTTCACCCAATCTTGATGATTCTTTCAGGTAATGATCAGTACACCACAACCACTTGGCTCACCGAATTTCATTCTTCTAGGTTAAACGGTTCGTTTGCAGTACCGTTTTCATTTTTAGGTTTCACTCTGTTTTCTCCTATAGGGATACATGTATTTGGAACTCTCAATCAAACACGGTTTGTGCTAGCTCTTTGAAACTTGACACAATAAAGCAGTTTCAAGTTCTATCACTATGGTTTGTTTGTTGTTGATGTAGCCCTAAGCAGAGACTGGCGAAAATGACTTTCATGGAAAGGGGTTGCCAAGCTTCCAAAAAACTACGAGTTGCCTGAAATCTCAGCAAACATTTTTTCACCCAATCTTGATGATTCTTTCAGTAATGATCAGTAAACCAAAACCACTGGGCTCACCAAGTTTCGTTCTTCTAGGTTAAACCGTTCGTTTGCAGTAACCGTTTTCATTTTTAGGTTTCACTCTGTTTTCTCCTATAGGGATACATGTATTTGGAACTCTAAATCAAACAGGGTTTGTGCTAGCTCTTTGAAACTTGACACAATAAAGCAGTTTCAAGTTCTATCTCTATGGTTTGTTTACTGTTGATGTAGCCCTAAGCAGAGACTGGCGAAAATCACTTTCATGGAAAGGGGTTGCCAAGCTTCCAAAAAACTACGAGTTGCCTGAAATCTCAGCAAACATTTTTTCACCCAATCATGATGATTCTTTCAGGTAATGATAAGTACACCAAAACCACTTGGCTCACCCAATTTCGTTCTTCTAGATTAAACCGTTCGTTTGCAGTAACTGTTTTCATTTTTAGGTTTCACTCTGTTTTCTCCTATAGGGATACATGTATTTGGAACTCTAAAGCAAACACGGTTTGTGCTTGCTTTATGAAACTTGACACAACAAAGCAGTTTCAAGTTCTATCTCTATGGTTTGTTTGCTGTTGATGTAGCCCTAAGCAGAGACTGGCGAAAATCACTTTCATGGAAAGGGGTTGCCAAGCTTCCAAAAAACTATGAGTTCCCTGAAATCTCAGCAAACATTTTTTCACCCAATCTTGATGATTCCTTCAGGTAATGATCAGTACACCAAATCCACTTGGCTCACCAAATTTCGTTCTTCTAGGTTAAACCGTTCGTTTGCAGTAACCGTTTTCATTTTTAGGTTTCACTCTGTTTTCTCCTATATGGATACATGTATTTGGAACTCTAAATCAAACACGGTTTGTGCTAGCTCATTGAAACTTGACATAATAAAGCAGTTTCAAGTTCTATCTCTATGGTTTGTTTGCTGTTGATGTAGCCCTAAGCAGAGACTGGCGAAAATCATTTTAATGGAAAGGGGTTGCTAAGCTTCCAAAAAACTACGAGTTGCCTGAAATCTCAGCAAACATTTTTTTCACCCAATCTTGATGATTCTTTCAGGTAATGATCAGTACACCAAAACCACTTGGCTCACCCAATTTCGTTCTTCTAGGTTAAACCGTTCGTTTGCACTAACCGTTTTCATTTTTAGGTTTCAATCTGTTTTCTCCTATAGGGATACATGTCTTTGAAACTCTAAATAAAACACGGTTTGTGCTAGCTCTTGAAACTTGACACAATAAAGCAGTTTCACGTTCTATCTCTATGGTTTGTTTGCTGTTGATGTACCCCTAAGCAGAGACTGGCGAAAATCACTTTCATGGAAAGGGGTTGCTACGCTTCCAAAAAACTACGAGTTGCCTGAAATCTCAGCACAAATTTTTTCACCCAATCTTGATGATTCTTTCAGGTAATGATCAGTACACCAAAACCACTAGACTCACCCAATTTCGTTCTTCTAGGTTAAATCGTTCGTTTGCAGTAACCGTTTTCATTTTTAGGTTTCACTCTGTTTTCTCCTATAGGGATACATGTATTTGGAACTCTAAATCAAACATGGTTTGTGCTAGCTCTTTGGAACTTGACACAATAAAGCAGTTTCAAGTTCTATCTCTCTGGTTTGTTTGCTGTTGATGTAGCCCTAAGCAGAGACTGGCGAAAATCACTTTCATGGAAAGGGGTTGCCAAGCTTCCAAAAAACTACGAGTTGCCTGCAATCTCAGCAAACATTTTTTCACCCAATCTTGATGATTCTTTCAGGTAATGATGAGTACACCAAAACCACTTGGCTCACCCAATTTCGTTCTTCTAGGTTAAACTGTTCGTTTGCAGTACCGTTTTCATTTTTAGTTTTCACTCTGTTTTCTCCTATACGGATACATGTATTTGGAACTCTAAATCAAACACGGTTTGTGCTAGCTCTTTGAAACTTGACACAATAAAGCAGTTTCAAGTTCTATCTCTATGGTTTGTTTACTGTTGATGTAGCCCTACGCAGAGACTGGCGAAAATTACTTTCATGGAAATGGGTTGCCAAGCTTCCAAAAAACTACGAGTTGCCTGAAATCTCAGCAAATATTTTTTCACCCAATCTTGATGATTCTTTCAGGTAATGATCAGTACACCAAAACCACTTGGCTCACCCAATTTTGTTCTTCTAGATTAAACCGTTCAATTTCAGTAACCATTTTCATTTTTAGGTTTCACTCTGTTTTCTCCTATAGGGCTACATGTATTTGGAACTCTAAATCAAACACGGTTTGTGCTAGCTCTTTGAAACTTGACAAAATAAAGCAGTTTCAAGTTGAATCTCTATGGTTTGTTTGCTGTTGATGTAGCCCTAAGAGAGACTGGCGAAAATCACTTTCATGGAAAGGGGTTGCCAAGCTTCCAAAAAACTACGAGTTGCCTGAAATCTGAGCACACATTTTTTCACCCAATATTGATGATTCATTCAGGTAATGATCAGTACACCAAAACCACTTGGCTCACCCAATTTCGTTCTTCTAGGTTAAACCGTTCGTTTGCAGTAACCGTTTTCATTTTTAGGTTTCACTCTGTTTTCTCCTATAGGGATACATGTATTTGGAACTCTAAATCAAACACGGTTGTGCTAGCTCTTTGGAACTTGACACAATAAAGCAGTTTCAAGTTCTATCTCTATGGTTTGTTTGCTGTTGATGTAGCCCTGAGGAGAGACTGGCGAAAATTCACTTTCATGGAAAGGGGTTGCCAAGCTTTCAAAAAACTACGAGTTGCCTGAAATCTCAGCAAAAATTTTTTCACCCAATCTTGATGATTCTTTCAGGTAATGATCAGTACACCACAACCACTTGGCTCACCGAATTTCATTCTTCTAGGTTAAACGGTTCGTTTGCAGTACCGTTTTCATTTTTAGGTTTCACTCTGTTTTCTCCTATAGGGATACATGTATTTGGAACTCTCAATCAAACACGGTTTGTGCTAGCTCTTTGAAACTTGACACAATAAAGCAGTTTCAAGTTCTATCACTATGGTTTGTTTGCTGTTGATGTAGCCCTAAGCAGAGACTGGCGAAAATGACTTTCATGGAAAGGGGTTGCCAAGCTTCCAAAAAACTACGAGTTGCCTGAAATCTCAGCAAACATTTTTTCACCCAATCTTGATGATTCTTTCAGGTAATGATCAGTACACCAAATCCACTTGGCTCACCAAGTTTCGTTCTTCTAGGTTAAACCGTTCGTTTCCAGTAACCGTTTTCATTTTTAGGTTTCACTCTGTTTTCTCCTATAGGGATACATGTATTTGGAACTCCCAATCAAACATGGTTTGTGCTAGCTCTTTGAAACTTGACATAATAAAGCAGTTTCAAGTTCTATCACTATGGTTTGTTTGCTGTTGATGTAGCCCAAAGCAGAGACTGGCGAAAATTACTTTCATGGAAATGGGTTGCCAAGCTTCCAAAAATCTACGAGTTGCCTGAAATCTCAGCAAACATTTTTTCACCCAATCTTGATGATTCTTTCAGGTAATGATCAGTACACCAAAACCACTTGGCTCACCGAATTTCGTTTTTCTAGGTTAAACCGTTCCTTTGCAGTAACCGTTTTCATTTTTAGGTTACACTCTGTTTTCTCCTATAGGGATACATGTATTTGGAACTCCCAATCAAACATGGTTTGTGCTAGCTCTTTGTAACTTGACATAATAAAGCAGATTCAAGTTCTATCACTATGGTTTGTTTGCTGTTTATGTAGCCCTAGGCAGAGACTGGCGAAAATGACTTTCATGGAAAGGGGTTGCCAAGCTTCCAAAAAACTAAGAGTTGCCTTAAATCTCAGCAAACATTTTTTCACCCAATCTTGATGATTCTCAGGTAATGATCAGTAAACCAAAACCACTTGGCTCACCAAGTTTCGTTCTTCTAGGTTAAACCGTTCGTTTGCAGTAACCGTTTTCATTTTTAGGTTTCACTCTGTTTTCTCCTATACGGATACATGTATTTGGAACTCTAAATCAAACACGGTTTGTGCTAGCTCTTTGAAACTTGACACAATAAAGCAGTTTCAAGTTCTATCTCTATGGTTTGTTTACTGTTGATGTAGCCCTACGCAGAGACTGGCGAAAATTACTTTCATGGAAATGGGTTGCCAAGCTTCCAAAAAACTACGAGTTGCCTGAAATCTCAGCAAACATTTTTTCACCCAATCTTGATGATTCTTTCAGGTAATGATCAGTACACCAAAACCACGTGGCTCACCCAATTTTGTTCTTCTAGATTAAACCGTTCATTTGCAGTAACCATTTTCATTTTTAGGTTTCACTCTGTTTTCTCCTATAGGGCTACATGTATTTGGAACTCTAAATCAAACACGGTTTGTGCTAGCTCTTTGAAACTTGACAAAATAAAGCAGTTTCAAGTTGAATCTCTATGGTTTGTTTGCTGTTGATGTAGCCCTAAGAGAGACTGGCGAAAATCACTTTCATGGAAAGGGGTTGCCAAGCTTCCAAAAAACTACGAGTTGCCTGCAATCTCAGCAAACATTTTTTTACCCAATATTGATGATTCATTCAGGTAATGATCAGTACACCAAAACCACTTGGCTCACCCAATTTCGTTCTTCTAGGTTAAACCGTTCGTTTGCAGTAACCGTTTTCATTTTTAGGTTTCACTCTGTTTTCTCCTATAGGGATACATGTATTTGGAACTCTAAATCAAACATGGTTTGTGCTAGCTCTTTGGAACTTGACACAATAAAGCAGTTTCAAGTTCTATCACTATGGTTTGTTTGCTGTTGATGTAGCCCTGAGGAGAGACTGGCGAAAATCACTTTCATGGAAAGGGGTTGCCAAGCTTTCAAAAAACTACGAGTTGCCTGAAATCTCAGCAAAAATTTTTTCACCCAATCTTGATGATTCTTTCAGGTAATGATCAGTACACCACAACCACTTGGCTCACCGAATTTCATTCTTCTAGGTTAAACGGTTCGTTTGCAGTACCGTTTTCATTTTTAGGTTTCACTCTGTTTTCTCCTATAGGGATACATGTATTTGGAACTCTCAATCAAACCACGGTTTGTGCTAGCTCTTTGAAACTTGACACAATAAAGCAGTTTCAAGTTCTATCACTATGGTTTGTTTGTTGTTGATGTAGCCCTAAGCAGAGACTGGCGAAAATGACTTTCATGGAAAGGGGTTGCCAAGCTTCCAAAAAACTACGAGTTGCCTGAAATCTCAGCAAACATTTTTTCACCCAATCTTGATGATTCCTTTCAGTAATGATCAGTAAACCAAACCACTGGGCTCACCAAGTTTCGTTCTTCTAGGTTAAACCGTTCGTTTGCAGTAACCGTTTTCATTTTTAGGTTTCACTCTGTTTTCTCCTATAGGGATACATGTATTTGGAACTCTAAATCAAACAGGGTTTGTGCTAGCTCTTTGAAACTTGACACAATAAAGCAGTTTCAAGTTCTATCTCTATGGTTTGTTTACTGTTGATGTAGCCTAAGCAGAGACTGGCGAAAATCACTTTCATGGAAAGGGGTTGCCAAGCTTCCAAAAAACTACGAGTTGCCTGAAATCTCAGCAAACATTTTTTCACCCAATCATGATGATTCTTTCAGGTAATGATCAGTACACCAAAACCACTTGGCTCACCCAATTTCGTTCTTCTAGATTAAACCGTTCGTTTGCAGTAACTGTTTTCATTTTTAGGTTTCACTCTGTTTTCTCCTATATGGATACATGTATTTGGAACTCTAAATCAAACACGGTTTGTACTAGCTCATTGAAACTTGACATAATAAAGCAGTTTCAAGTTCTATCTCTATGGTTTGTTTGCTGTTGATGTTAGCCCTAAGCAGAGACTGGCGAAAATCATTTTAATGGAAAGGGGTTGCTAAGCTTCCAAAAAACTACGAGTTGCCTGAAATCTCAGCAAACATTTTTTCACCCAATCTTGATGATTCTTTCAGGTAATGATCAGTACACCAAAACCACTTGGCTCACCCAATTTCGTTCTTCTAGGTTAAACCGTTCGTTTGCACTAACCGTTTTCATTTTTAGGTTTCAATCTGTTTTCTCCTATAGGGATACATGTCTTTGAAACTCTAAATAAAACACGGTTTGTGCTAGCTCTTGAAACTTGACACAATAAAGCAGTTTCACGTTCTATCTCTATGGTTTGTTTGCTGTTGATGTACCCCTAAGCAGAGACTGGCGAAAATCACTTTCATGGAAAGGGGTTGCTACGCTTCCAAAAAACTACGAGTTGCCTGAAATCTCAGCACAAATTTTTTCACCCAATCTTGATGATTCTTTCAGGTAATGATCAGTACACCAAAACCACTAGACTCACCCAATTTCGTTCTTCTAGGTTAAATCGTTCGTTTGCAGTAAACGTTTTCATTTTTAGGTTTCACTCTGTTTTCTCCCTATAGGGATACATGTATTTGGAACTCTAATCAAACATGGTTTGTGCTAGCTCTTTGGAACTTGACACAATAAAGCAGTTTCAAGTTCTATCTCTCTGGTTTGTTTGCTGTTGATGTAGCCCTAAGCAGAGACTGGCGAAAATCACTTTCATGGAAAGGGGTTGCCAAGCTTCCAAAAAACTACGAGTTGCCTGCAATCTCAGCAAACATTTTTTCACCCAATCTTGATGATTCTTTCAGGTAATGATGAGTACACCAAAACCACTTGGCTCACCCAATTTCGTTCTTCTAGGTTAAACTGTTCGTTTGCAGTACCGTTTTCATTTTTAGTTTTCACTCTGTTTTCTCCTATACGGATACATGTATTTGGAACTCTAAATCAAACACGGTTTGTGCTAGCTCTTTGAAACTTGACACAATAAAGCAGTTTCAAGTTCTATCTCTATGGTTTGTTTACTGTTGATGTAGCCCTACGCAGAGACTGGCGAAAATTACTTTCATGGAAATGGGTTGCCAAGCTTCCAAAAAACTACGAGTTGCCTGAAATCTCAGCAAATATTTTTTCACCCAATCTTGATGATTCTTTCAGGTAATGATCAGTACACCAAACCACTTGGCTCACCCAATTTTGTTCTTCTAGATTAAACCGTTCAATTTCAGTAACCATTTTCATTTTTAGGTTTCACTCTGTTTTCTCCTATAGGGCTACATGTATTTGGAACTCTAAATCAAACACGGTTTGTGCTAGCTCTTTGAAACTTGACAAAATAAAGCAGTTTCAAGTTGAATCTCTATGTTTGTTTGCTGTTGATGTAGCCCTAAGAGAGACTGGCGAAAATCACTTTCATGGAAAGGGGTTGCCAAGCTTTCCAAAAAACTACGAGTTGCCTGAAATCTGAGCACACATTTTTTCACCCAATATTGATGATTCATTCAGGTAATGATCAGGTACACCAAAACCACTTGGCTCACCCAATTTCGTTCTTCTAGGTTAAACCGTTCGTTTGCAGTAACCGTTTTCATTTTTAGGTTTCACTCTGTTTTCTCCTATAGGGATACATGTATTTGGAACTCTAAATCAAACACGGTTTGTGCTAGCTCTTTGGAACTTGACACAATAAAGCAGTTTCAAGTTCTATCTCTATGGTTTGTTTGCTGTTGATGTAGCCCTGAGGAGAGACTGGCGAAAATCACTTTCATGGAAAGGGGTTGCCAAGCTTTCAAAAAACTACGAGTTGCCTGAAATCTCAGCAAAAATTTTTTCACCCAATCTTGATGATTCTTTCAGGTAATGATCAGTACACCACAACCACTTGGCTCACCGAATTTCATTCTTCTAGGTTAAACGGTTCGTTTGCAGTACCGTTTTCATTTTTAGGTTTCACTCTGTTTTCTCCTATAGGGATACATGTATTTGGAACTCTCAATCAAACACGGTTTGTGCTAGCTCTTTGAAACTTGACACAATAAAGCAGTTTCAAGTTCTATCACTATGGTTTGTTTGCTGTTGATGTAGCCCTAAGCAGAGACTGGCGAAAATGACTTTCATGGAAAGGGGTTGCCAAGCTTCCAAAAAACTACGAGTTGCCTGAAATCTCAGCAAACATTTTTTCACCCAATCTTGATGATTCTTTCAGTAATGATCAGTAAACCAAAACCACTGGGCTCACCAAGTTTCGTTCTTCTAGGTTAAACCGTTCGTTTGCAGTAACCGTTTTCATTTTTAGGTTTCACTCTGTTTTCTCCTATAGGGATACATGTATTTGGAACTCTAAATCAAACAGGGTTTGTGCTAGCTCTTTGAAACTTGACACAATAAAGCAGTTTCAAGTTCTATCTCTATGGTTTGTTTACTGTTGATGTAGCCCTAAGCAGAGACTGGCGAAAATCACTTTCATGGAAAGGGGTTGCCAAGCTTCCAAAAAACTACGAGTTGCCTGAAATCTCAGCAAACATTTTTTCACCCAATCATGATGATTCTTTCAGGTAATGATCAGTACACCAAAACCACTTGGCTCACCCAATTTCGTTCTTCTAGATTAAACCGTTCGATTGCAGTAACTGTTTTCATTTTTAGGTTTCACTCTGTTTTCTCCTATAGGGATACATGTATTTGGAACTCTAAAGCAAACACGGTTTGTGCTTGCTTTTTGAAACTTGACACAACAAAGCAGTTTCAAGTTCTATCTCTATGGTTTGTTTGCTGTTGATGTAGCCCTAAGCAGAGACTGGCGAAAATGACTTTCATGGAAAGGGGTTGCCAAGCTTCCAAAAAACTATGAGTTCCCTGAAATCTCAGCAAACATTTTTTCATCCAATCTTGATGATTCCTTCAGGTAATGATCAGTACACCAAATCCACTTGGCTCACCAAGTTTCGTTCTTCTAGGTTAAACCGTTCGTTTGCAGTAACCGTTTTCATTGTTAGGTTTCACTCTGTTTTCTCCTATAAAGATACATGTATTTGGAACTCTAAATCAAACACGGATTGTGTCAGCTCTTTGAAACTTGACACAATAAAGCAGATTCAAATTCTATCTCTATGGTTTGTTTAATGTTGATGTAGCCCTACGCAGAGACTGGCGAAAATCACTTTCATGGAAAGGGGTTCCAAGCTTCCAAAAAAATACGAGTTGCCTGAATGCTCAGCAAACATTTTTTTACCCAATCTTGATGATTCTTTCAGGTAATGATGAGTACACCAAAACCACTTGGCTCACCAAATTTCGTTCTTCTAGGTTAAACCGTTCGTTTGCAGTAACCGTTTTCATTTTTAGGTTGCACTCTTTTTTCTCCTATAGGGATACATGTATTTGGAACTCTAAATCAAACACGGTTTGTGCTAGCTCTTTGAAACTTGACACAATAAAGCAGTTTCAAGTTCTATCTCTATGGTTTGTTTGCTGTTGATGTATCCCTAAGCAGAGACTGGCAAAAATCACTTTCATGGAATGAAGTTGCCAAGCTTTCAAAAAACTACGAGTTGCCTGAAATCTCAGCAAACATTTTTTCACCCAATCTTGATGATTCTTTCAGGTAATGATCAGTACACCAAAACCACTAGGCTCACCAAGTTTCGTTCTTCTAGGTTAAAGCGTTCCTTTGCAGTAACCGTTTTCATTTTTAGGTTTCACTTTGTTTTCTCCTATAGGGATACATGTATTTGGAACTCTAAATCAAACACGGTTTGTGCTAGCTCTTTGGAACATGACACAATAAAGCAGATTCAAGTTCTATCTCTATGGTTTGTTTGCTGTTGATGTAGCCCTTAGCAGAGACTGGCGAAAATCAGTTTCATTTAAAGGGTTTGCCAAGCTTCCAAAAAACTACGTGTTGCCTGAAATCACAGCAAACATTTTTTCACCCACTCTTGTGATTCTTTCAGGTTATGATCAGTATACCAAAACCATTTGGCTCACCAAATTTCGTTCTTCTAGGTAAAACTGTTCGTTTGTAGTAACCGTTTTCATTTTTAGGTTTCACTATGTTTTCTTCTATAGGGATACATGTATTTGGAACTCTAAATCAAACAGTGTTTGTGCTAGCTCTTTGAAACTTGACACAATAAAGCAGTTTCAAGTTCTATCTCTATGGTTTGTTTGCTGTTGATGTAGCCCTAAACAGAGACTGGCGAAAATCACTTTATGGAAAGGGGTTGCCAAGCTACCAAAAAACTACGAGTTCCCTGAAATCTCAGCAAACATTTTTTCACCCAATCTTGATGATTCTATCAGGTAATGATCAGTACACCAAAACCACTTGGCTCACCAAATTTCGTTCTTCTAGGGTAAACCGTTTCTTTGCAGTTACCGGTTTCATTTTTAGGTTTCAATCTGTTTTCTCCTCTAGAAATACATGTATTTGGAACTCTAAATCAAACACGGTTTGTGCTAGATCTTTGAAACTTGACACAATAAAGCAGTTTCAAGTTCTATCTCTATGGTTTGTTTGCTGTTGATGTAGCTCTTAGCATAGACTGGCGAAAATGACTCATGGAAAGGGGTTGCAAAGCTTCCAAAAAACTACGACTTGCCTGCAATCTCAGCAAACATTTTTTCACCCAATCTTGATGATTCTTTCAGGTAATGATGAGTACACCAAAACAACTTGGCTCACCAAATTTCGTTCTTCTAGGTTAAACCGTTCTTTTGCAGTAACCGTATTCATTTTTAGGTTTTACTCTGTTTTCTCCTATAGGCATACATGTATGTGGAACTCTAAATCAAACACAGTTTTGTGCTAGCTCTTTGAAACTTGACACAATAAAGCAGTTTCAAGTTCTATCTCTATGCTTTTTTTGCTGTTGATGTAGCCCTAAGCAGAGACTGGCGAAATCACTTTAATAAAAAGGGTTTGCCAAGCTTCCAAAAAACTACGAGTTGCCTAAAATCTCAGCAAATATTTTTTCACCCAATCTTGATGATTCTTTCAGGTAATGATGAGTACACCTAAACAACTTGGCTCTCCAAATTTCGTTCTTTTAGGTTAAACCGTTCGTTTGCAGTAACCAGTTTCATTTTTAGGTTTCACTCTGTTCTCCAATAGGAATACATGTATTTGGAACTCTAAATCAAACACGGTTTGTGCTAGCTCTTTGAAACTTGACACAATAAAGCAGTTTCAAGTTCTATCACTATGGTTTGTTTGCTGTTGATGTAGCCCTAAGTAGAGACTGGCGAATATCACTTTCATGGAAAGGGGTTTCCAAGCTTCCAAAAAACTACGAGTTGCCTGAAACTCAGCAAACATTTTTTTCACCCAATCTTGATGATTCTTTCAGGTAATGTTGAGTACACCAAAACCACTTGGCTCAGCAAATTTCATTTTTCTAGGTTAAACCGTTCGTTTGCAGTAACCGTTTTCATTTTTAGGTTTCACTCTGTTTTCTCTTATAGGGATACGTGTATTTAGAACTCTAAATCAAACACGGTTTGTGCTAGCTCTTTGAAACTTGACACAATAAAGCAGTTTCAAGTTCTATCTCTATGGTTTCTTTGCTGTTCATGTAGCCCAAAGCAGAGACTGGCGAAAATCACTTTCATGGAAAGGGGTTGCCAAGCTTCCAAAATCTACGTGTTGCCTGAAATCTCAGCAAACATTTTTTCACCCCAATCTTGATGATTCTTTCAAGTAATGATCTGTATACCAAAAGAACTTGGCTCACCAAATTTCGTTCTTCTAGGTTAAAACGTTCGTTTGCAGTAACCGTTTTCATTTTTAGGTTTCACTCTGTTTTCTCCTATAGAAATACATGTATTTGAAACTCTAAATCAAACACGGTTTGTGCTAGCTCTTGAAACTTGACACAATAAAGCAGTTTCATGTTCTATCTCTATGGTTTGCTTGCTGTTTTTGTAGTCCTTAGCAGAGACTGGCGAAAATCACTTTCATGGAAAGGGGTTGCCAAGCTTCCAAAAAACTACAAGTTCCCTGAAATCTCAGCAAACATTTTTTCACCCATCTTAATGATTCTTTCAGGTAATGATCAGTACACCAAAACCACTTGGCTCACCAAATTTCGTTCTTCTAGGATAAACCGTTCGTTTACAGTAACCATTTTCATTTTTAGGTTTCACTCTCTTTTCTCCTATAGGGATACATGTATTTGGAACTCTAAATCAAACACGGTTTGTGCTTGCTCTTTAAAACTTGACACAATAAAGCAGTTTCAAGTTGTATCTCTATGGTTTGTTTGCTGTTGATGTAGCCCTTAGCAGAGACTGGCGAAAATCCCTTTCATGGAAAGGGGTTGCCAAGCTTCCAAAAAACTACGAGTTGCCTGAAATCTCAGCAAACATTTTTTCGCCCAATCTTGATGATTCTTTCAGGTAATGATCAGGACACCAAAACCACTTGGCTCACCAAATTTCGTTCTTCTAGGTTAAACAGTTCGTTTGCAGTAGCCGTTTTCATTTCTAGATTTTCACTCTGTTTTCTCCTATAGGGATACATGTATTTGGAACTCTAAATCAAACACGGTTTGTGCTAGCTCTTTTAAACTTGACACAATAAAGCAGTTTCAAGTTCTATCTCTATGGTTTGTTTGCTGTTGATGTAGCCCTAAGCAGAGACTGGCGAAAATCACTTTCATTTAAAGGGGTTGCCAAACTTTCAAGGAATTACAAGTTTCCTGAAATCTCAGCACACATTTTTTCACCCAATCTTGATGATTCTTTCAGGTAATGATCAGTACACAAAAACCACTTGGCTCACCAAATTTTGTTCTTCTAGGATAAACCGCTCGTTTGCAGTAACCCTTTTCATTTTTAGGTTTCACTCTGTTTTCTGCTCTTGGGATACATGTATTTGGAACTGTAAATGAAACACGGTTTGTGGTAGCTCTTTGAAACATGACACAATAAAACAGTTTCAAGTTCTATCTCTATGGTTTGTTTGCTGTTGATGTAGCCCATAGCAGAGACTGGCAAAAATGAATTTCATTGAAATGGGTTGCCAAGCTTCCAAAAAACTACGAGTTCCCTGAAATCTCAGCAAACATTTTTTCACCCACTCTTGTGATTCTTTCATGTAATGATCATTATACCAAAACTACTTGGCTCACCAAATTTCGTTGTTCTAGGTTAAACCGTTCGTTTGCAGTAACCATTATCATTTTTAGGTTTCACTCTGTTTTCTCCTACAGGGATACATGTATTTGGAACTCTAAATCAATCACGGTTTGTGCTAGCTCTTTGAAACTTGACACAATAAAGCAGTTTCAAGTTCTATCTCTATGGTTTGCTTGCTGTTGATGTAGCCCTTAGCCACACTGACACTGCGAAAATCCCTTTCATGGAAAGGGGTTGCAAAGCTTCCAAAAAACTACGAGTTACCTGAAATCTCAGCAAACATTTTTTCACCCAATCTTGATGATTCTTTCAGGTAATGATCAGTACACCAAAACCACTTGGCTCACCAAATTTCGTTCTTCTAGGATAAACCGTTCGTTTGCAGTAGCCATTTTCATTTTTAGATTTCACTCTGTTTTCTCCTATAGGGATACATGTATTTGGAACTCTTAATCAAACACGGTTTGTGCTAGCTCTTTGGAACTTGACACAATAAAGCAGTTTCAAGTTCTATCTCTATGGTTTGCTTGCTGTTGATGTAGCCCTTAGCAGACACTGGCGAAAATCCCTTTCATGGAAAGGGGTTGCAAAGCTTCCAAAAAACTACGAGTTTCCTGAAATCTCAGCAAACATTTTTTCACCCAATCTTGATGATTCTTTCAGGTAATGATCAGGACACCAAAACCACTTGGCTCACCAAATTTCGTTCTTCTAGGTTAAACCGTTCGTTTACAGTAGCCGTTTTCATTTTTAGGTTTCACTCTGTTTTCTCCTATAGGGATACATGTATTTGGAACTCTAAAATAAACACGGTTTGTGCTAGCTCTTTGAAACTTGACACAATAAAGCATTTTCAAGTTCTATCTCTATGGTTGGTTTGCTGTTGATGTATTTCTAAGCAGAGACTGGCGAAAATGACTTTCATGGAAAGGGGTTGCCAAGCTTTCAAAAAACTACGAGTTGCCTGAAATCTCAGCTAAAATTTATTCACCCAATCTTGATGATTCTTTCAGGTAATGATCAGTACACCAAAACCACTAGGCTCACCAACTTTCGTTCTTCTAGGTTTACAGTTTGTTTGCAGTAACCGTTTTCATTTTTAGGTTTCACTCTGTTTTCTCCTATAGGGATACATGTATTTGGAACTCTAAATCAAACACGGTTTGTGCTATCTCTTTAAAACTTGACACAATAAAGCAGTTTCAAGTTCTATCACTATTGCTTGTTTGCTGTTGATGTACCCCTAAGCAGAGACTGGCGAAAATCACTTTCATGGAAAGGGGTTGCCAAGCTTCCAAAAAACTACGAGTTGCCTGAAATCTCAGCAAACATTTTTTCACCCAATCTTGATGATTCTTTCAGGTAATGATGAGTACAGCAAAACCACTTGGCTCACCAAATTTCGTTCTTCTAGGTTAAACCGTTCGTTTAGAGTAACCGTTTTCATTTTTAGGTTTCACTCTGTTTTCTCTTATAGGGATACATGTATTTGGAACTCTAAATCAAACACGGTTTGTGCTAGCTCTTTGAAACTTGACACAATCAAGCAGTTTCAAGTTCTATCTCTATGGTTTTTTTGCTGTTGATGTAGCCCTAAGCAGAGACTGCGAAAATCACTTTAATTTAAAGGCTTTGCCAAGCTTCCAAAAACTACGTGTTGCCTGAAATCTCAGCAAACATTTTTTTACCCACATTTGTGATTCTTTCAGGTAATGATTAGTATACCAAAACCATTTGGCTCACCAAATTTCGTTCTTCTAGGTTAAACGGTTCGTTTGCAGTAACCGTTTTCATTTTTAGGTTTCACTCTGTTTTCTCCTATAGGGATACATGTATTTGGAACTCTAAATCAAACACGGTTTGTGCTAGCTCTTTGAAACTTGACACAATCAAGCAGTTTCAAGTTCTATCTCCATGGTTTGATTGCTGTTGATGTAGCCCTAAGCAGAGACTGGCGAAAATCACTTTCATTCAAAGGGGTTGCCAAACTTCCAAAATATTACAAGTTGTCTGAAATCTCAGCACACATTTTTTCACCTAATCTTGATGATTCTTTCAGGTAATGATCAGTACACCAAAACCACTTGGCTCACCAAATTTCGTTCTTCTAGGTTAAACGGTTCGTTTGCAGTAGCCGTTTTCATTTTTAGGTTTCACTCTCTTTTTTGCTATAGAAATACGTGTATTTGGAACTCTAAATCAAACATGGTTTGTCCTAGCTCTTTGAAACTTGACACAATAAAGCAGTTTCAAGTTCTATCTCTATGGTTTGTTTGCTGTTGATGTAGCCCTAAGCAGAGATTGGCGAAAATCACTTTCATGGAAAGGGGGTGCCAAGCTTTCAAAAAACTACGTGTTTCCTGAAATCTCCGGAAACATTTTTTCACCCAATCTTGATGATTCTTTCAGGTAATGATCAGTACACCAAAACCACTAGGCTCACCAAGTTTCGTTCTTCTAGGTTAAACCGTTCGTTTCCAGTAACCGTTTTCATTTTTAGGTTTCACTCTGTTTTCTCCTATAGGGATACATATATTTGGAACTCTAAATCAAACACGGTTTGTGCTAGCTCTTTGAAACTTGACACAATAAAGCAGTTTCAAGTTCTATCTCTATGGTTTGTTTCCTGTTGATGTAGCCCTAAGCAGAAACTGGCGAAAATCACTTTCAAGAAAGGTGTTGCCAAGCTTCAAAAAACTACGAGTTCCCTGAAATCTCAGCAAACATTTTTTCACCCAATCTTGATGATTCTCTCAGGTAATGATCAGTACACCAAAAACACTTTGCTCACCAAATTTCGTTCTTCTAGGTTAAACCGTTCGTTTGCAGTAACCATTTTCATTTTTAGGTTGCACTCTTTTTTCTCCTATAGGGATACAGGTATTTGGAACTCTAAATCAAACTCTTTTTGTGCTAGCTCTTTGAAACTTGACAAAATAAAGCAGTTTCAAGTTCTATCTCTATGGTTTGTTTGCTGATGATGTAGCCCTAAGTAGAGACTGGCGAGAATAACTTTCATGGAAGGGGTTTGCCAAGCTTCCCAAAAACTACGAGTTGCCTGAAATCTCAGCAAATATTTTTTCACCCAATATTGATGATTCTTTCAGGTAATGATCAGTATACCAAAACCACTTGGATCACCAAATTTCGTTCTTCCAGGTAAAACCGTTCGTTTGCAGTTACCGTTTTCATTTTTAGGTTTCACTCTGTTTTCTCCTATAGAAATACATGTATTTGGAACTCTAAATCAAACAAGGTTTGTGCTAGCTCTTTGAAACTTGACACAATAAAGCAGTTTCAAGTTCTATCTCTATGGTTTGTTTGCTGTTGATGTAGCCCTAGGCAGAGACTGGCGAAAATCACTTTCATTTAAAGCGGTTGCCAAGCTTCCAAAAAACTACGAGTTGCCTGAAATCTCAGCACACATTTTTTCACCCAAAGTAGATGATTTTTTCAGGTAATGATCAGTACACCAAAACCACTTGGCTCACCAAATTTCGTTCTTCTAGTTTAAACCGTTCGTTTGCAGTAAACGTTTTCATTTTTAGGTTCACTCTGTTTTCTCCTATAGGGATACATGTATTTGGAACTCTAAATCAAACACGGTTTGTTCTAGCACTTTGAAACTTGACAAAATAAAGCAGTTTCAATTTCTATCTCTATGGTTTGTTTGCTGTAGATGTAGCCCTAAGCAGAGACTGGTGAAAATCACTTTCATGGAAAGGGGTTGCCAAGCTTCCAAAAAACTACGAGTTGCCTGAAATCTCAGCAAACATTTTTTCACCCAATCTTGATGATTCTTTCAGGTAATGATGTGTACACCAAAACCACTTGGCTCACCTAATTTAGTTCTTCTAGGTTTAACTGTTCGTTTGCAGTAACCGTTTTCATTTTTAGGTTTCACTCTGTTTTCTCCTATATAGATACATGAATTTGGAACTCTAAATCAAACATGGTTTGTGCTAGCTCTTTGAAACTTGACACAATAAAGCAGTTTCAAGTTCTATCTCTATGGTTTGTTTGCTGTTGATGTAGCCCTAAGCAGAGACTGGCGAAAATCACTTTCATGGAAAGGGGTTGCCAAGCTTCCAAAAAACTATGAGTTGCCTGAAATCTCAGCAAACATTTTTTCACCCAATCTTGATGATTCTTTCAGGTAATGATCAGTACACCAAAACCACTAGGCTCACCAAGTTTCGTTCTTCTAGGTTTAACCGTTCGTTTGCAGTAACCGTTTTCATTTTTAGGTTTCACTCTGTTTTCTCCTATAGGGAGACATGTACTTGGAACTCAAAATCAAACATGGTTTGTGGTAGCTCTTAGAAACTTGACACAATAAAGCAGTTTCAAGTTCTATCTCTATGGTTTGTTTGCTGTTGATGTAGCCCTAAGCAGAGTCTGGCGAAAATCACTTTCATGGAAAGGGGTTGCCAAGCTTCCAAAAAAGTATGAGTTGCCTGAAATCTCAGCAAACATTTTTTCACCCAATCTTGATGATTCTTTCAGGTAATGATCAGTACACCAAAACCACTAGGCTCACCAAGTTTCGTTCTTCTAGGTTAAACTGTTCGTTTGCAGTAACCGTTTTCATTTTTAGGTTTCACTCTGGTTTCTCCGATAGGGATACATGTATTTGGAACTCTAAATGAAACACGGTTTGTGCTAGCTCTTTGAAACTTGAGACAATAAAGCAGTTTCAAGTTCTATCTCTATGGTTTGTTTGCTGTTGATATAGCCCTAAGCAGAGACTGGCGAAAATGACTTTCATGAAAAGGGTTTGCCAAGCTTCCAAAAAACTATGAGTTGCCTGAAATCTCAGCAAACATTTTTTCACCCAATCTTGATGATTCTTTCAGGTAATGATCAGTACACAAAAACCACTTGGCTCACCCAATTTCGTTCTTCTAGTTTAAACCGTTCGTTTGCAGTAACCGTTTTCATTTATACGTTTCCCTCTGTTTCCTCCTATAGGGATACATGTATTTCGAACTCTAAATCAAACACGGTTTGTGCTAGCTCTTTGAAACTTGACACAATAAAGCAGTTTCAAGGTCTATCTCTATGGTTTGTTTGCTGTTGATGTAGCCCCAAGCATAGACTGGCGAAAATCACTTTCATTTAAAGAAGTTGCCAAGCTTCCAAAAAACTACGAGTTGCCTGAAATTTCAGCCAACATTTTCAACTATCTTAATGATTCTTTCAGGTAATGATCAGTACACCAAAACCAATTGGCTCACCAAATTTAGTTTTTCTAGGTTAAACCGTTTGGCTGCAATAACCGTTTTCATTTTTAGGTTTCACTCTGTTTTCTCCTATAGGGATACATGTATTTGGAACTCTTAATCAAACACGGTTTGTGCTAGCTCTTTGAAACTTGACACAATAAAGCAGTTTCAAGTTCTCTCTCTATGGTTTGTTTGCTGTTGATGTAGCCCTAAGCAGAGACTGGCGAAAATCAGTTTCATAGAAAGGGGTTGCCAAGCTTCCAAAAAACTACGAGTTGCCTGAATTCTCAGTACACATTTTTTCACCCAATTTTGATGATTCTTTCAGGTAGTGATCAGTACACCAAAACCACTTGGCTCACCCAATTTCGTTCTTCTAGGTTAAACCGTTCGCTTGCAGTAACCGTTTTCATTTGTAGGTTTCACTCTGTTTTCTCCCAGAGGGATACATGTATTTGAAACTATAAATCAAACACTGTTTGTGCTAGTTCTTTGAAACTTGACACAATAAAGCAGTTTTAAGTTCTATCTCTATGGTTTGTTTGCTGTTAAAGTAGCCCTAAACAGAGACTGGAAAAATCAATTTAATTTAAAGGGGTTGCGAAGCTTCCAAAAAACTACGGGTTTCCTGAAATCTCAGCAAACATTTTTTCACCTAATCTTGATGATTCTTTCAGGTCGTGATCAGTATACCAAAACCACTTGGTTCACCCAATTTCGTTCTACTAGGTTAAACCGTTCGTTTGCAGTAAACATTTTCATTTTTAGGTTTCACTCTGTTTTCTCCTACAGGGATACATGTATTTGGAACTCTAAATCAAACACAGTTTGTGCTAGCTCTTTGAAACTTGACACAATAAAGCAGTTTCAAGTTCTATCTCTATGGTTTGTTTTCTGTTGATGTAGCCCTAAGCAGAGACTGGCGAAAATCACTTTCATGGAAAGGGGTTGCCAAGCTTCCAAAAAACTACGAGTTGCCTGAAATCTCAGCAAATATTTTTTCACCCAATCTTGATGATTCTTTCAGGTAATGATCAGTACAGCAGAACAACTTGGCTCACCAAATTTTGTTCTTCTACGTTAAACCGTTCTTTTGCAGTAACCGTTTTCATTTTTAGGTTTCACTCTGTTTTCTCCTATAGGGATACATGTATTTGGAACTATAAATCAAACACGGTTTGTGCTAGCTCTTTGAAACTTGACATAATAAAGCAGTTTCAAGTTCTATCTCTATGGTTTGTTTGCTGATGATGTAGCCCTAAGCAGAGACTGGCGAAAATGACTTTCATGGAAAGGGGTTGCCAAGCTTCCAAAAAACTACGAGTTGCCTGAAATCTCTGAAAACATTTTTTCACCCAATCTTGATGATTCTTTCAGGTAATGATCAGTACACCAAAACCACTTGGCTCACTAAATTTTGTTCTTCTAGGTTTAACCGTTCGTTTGCAGTAACCGTTTTCATTTTTAGGTTTCACTCTGTATACTCCTATAGGGAGACATGTACTTGGAACTCTAAATCAAACATGGTTTGTGGTAGCTCTCTTAAACTTGACACAATAAAGAAGTTTCAAGTTCTATCTCTATGGTTTGTTTGCTGTTGATGTAGCCCTAAGCAGAGACTGGCGAAAATCACTTTCATGGAAAGGGGTTGCCAAGCTTCAAAAAAACTACGAGTTGCCTGAAATCTCAGCAAATATTTTTTCACCCAATCTTGATGATTCTTTCAGGTAATGATCAGTCCACCAAAACCACTAGGCTCACCAAGTTTCTTTCTTCCTGGATAAACCGTTCGTTTGCAGTAAACGTTTTCATTTTTAGGTTACACTCTGTTTTCTTCTATAGGGATACATGTATTTGGAACTCTAAATCAAACACGGTTTGTGCTACCTCTTTGAAACTTGACACAATAAAGCAGTTTCAAGTTCGATCTCTATGGTTTTTTTTGCTGTTGATGTAGCCCTAAGCAGAGACTAGCGAAAATCACTTTCATTTAAAGGGGTTGCCAAGCTTCCAAAATCTACGAATTGCCTGAAATCTCAGCACACATTTTTTCACCCAATCTTGATGATTCTTTCAGGTAATGATCAGTACAGCAGAACCACTTGGCTCACCAAATTTCGCTCTTCTAGGTTAAACCGTTCGTTTGCAGTAACCGTTTTCATTTTTAGGTTTCACTCTGTTTTCTCCTATAGGGATACATGTATTTGGACCTCTAAATAAAACACGGTTTGTGCTAGCTCTTTGAAACATGACACAATAAAGCAGTTTCAAGTTCTATTTCTATGGTTTGTTTGCTGTTGATGTAGCCCTAAGCAGAGAGTGGCGAAAATCACTTTCATGGAAAGGGGTTGCCAAGCTTCCAAAAAACTACGAGTTGCCTGAAATCTCAGCAAACATTTTTTCACCCAATCTTGATGATTCTTTCAGGTAATGATCAGTACACCAAAACCAGTTGGCTCACCAAATTTCGCTCTTCTAGGTTAAACCGTTCATTTGCAGTAACCATTTTCATTTTTAGGTTTCACTCTGTTGTCTCCTATAAGGATACATGTATTTGGAACTCTAAATCAAACACGGTTTGTGCTAGCTCTTTGAAACTTGACACATTAAAGCAGTTTCAAGTTCTATCTCTATGCTTTGTTTGCTGTTGATATAGCCCTATGCAGAGACTGGCGAAAATCACTTTCATGGAAAGGTGTTGCCAAGCTTCCAAAAAACTACGAGATGCCTGAAATCTCAGCCAATATTTTTTCACCCAATCTTGATGATTCTTTCAGGTAATGATCAGTACACCAAAACCACTAGGCTCAACACGTTTCGTTCTTCTAGGTTAAACCGTTCGTTTGCAGAAACCGTTTTCATTTTTAGGTTTCACTCTGTTTTCTCCTATAGAGATACATGTATTTGGAACTCTAAATCAAACACGGTTTGTGCTAGCTCTTTGAAACTTGACACAATAAAGCAGTTTCAAGTTCTATCTCTGTGGTTTGTTTGCTGTTGATGTAGCCCTAAGCAGAGAGTTGCGAAAATCACTTTCATGGAAAGGGGTTGCAAAGCTTCCAAAAAACTACGAGTTGCCTGAAATCTCAGCAAACATTTTTTAACCAAACTTGATGATTCTTTCAGGTAATGATCAGTACACCAAAACCACTTGGCTCACCAAACTTCGCTCTTCTAGGTTAAACCGTTCGTTTGCAGTAACCGTTTTCATTTTTAGGTTTCACTCTGATTTCTCCTATAGGGATACATGTATTTGGAACTCTAAATCAAACACGGTTTGTGCTAGCTCTTTGAAACTTGACACAATAAAGCAGTTTCAAGTTCCATCTCTATGGTTTGTTTGCTGTTGATATACCCCTATGCAGAGACTGGCGAAAATCACTTTCATGGAAAGGTGTTGCCAAGCTTCGAAAAAACTACGAGTTGCCTGAAATTTCAGCCAATTTTTTTTCACCCAATCTTGATGATTCTTTCAGGTAATGATCAGTACACCAAAACCCCTAGGCTCACCAAGTTTCATTCTTCTAGGTTAAACCGTTCGTTTGCAGTAACCGTTTTCATTTTTAGGTTTCACTCAGTTTTCTCCTATAGGGATACATGTATTTGGAACTCTAACTCAAACACGGTTTGTGCTACCTCTTTGAAACTTGACACAATAAAGCAGTTTCAAGTTCTATCTCTGTGGTTTGTTTGCTGTTGATGTAGCCCTAAGCAGAGAGTGGCGAAAATCACTTTCATGGAAAGGGGTTGCCAAGGTTCCAAAAAACTACGAGTTGCCTGAAATCTCAGCAAACATTTTTTAACCAAACTTGATGATTCTTTCAGGTAATGATCAGTACACCAAAACCACTTGGCTCACCAAATTTCGCTCTTCTAGGTTAAACCCTTCGTTTGCAGTAACCGTTTTCATTTTTAGGTTTCACTCTGTTTTCTCCTATAGGGATACATGTATTTGGAACTCTAAATCAAACACGGTTTGTGCTAGCTCTTTGAAACTTGACACAATGAAGCAGTTTCAAGTTCTATCTCTATGGTTTGTTTGCTGTTGATGTAGCCCTAAGCAGAGAGTGGCGAAAATCACTTTAATGGAAAGGGGTTGCCAAGCTTCCAAAAAACTACGAGTTGCCTGAGATCTCAGCCAACATTTTTTCACCCAATCTTAATGATTCTTTCAGGTAATGATCAGTACAACAAAACCACTAGGCTCACCAAATTTCGTTCTTCTAGGTTAAACCGTTCATTTGCAGTAACCGTTTTCATTTTTAGGTTTCACTCTGTTGTCTCCTATAGGGATATATGTATTTGGAACTCTAAATCAAACACGGTTTGTGCTAGCTCTTTGAAACTTGACACAATAAAGCAGTTTCAAGATCTATCTCCATGGATTGTTTGCTGTTGATGTAGCCTTAAGCAGAGACTGGAGAAAATCACTTTCATAGAAAGGGGTTGCCAAGGTTCTAAAAACCTACAAGTTGCCTGAAATCTCAGCCAACATTTTTTCACCCAATCGTGATGATTCTTTCAGGTAATGATCAGTACACCAAATCTACTTGGCTCACCAAATTTCGTTCTTCTAGGTTAAACCGTTCGTTTGCAGTAACCGTTTTCAATTTTAGGTTTCACTCTGTTTTCTCCTATACGGATACATGTATTTGGAACTCTAAATCAAACACGGTTTGTGCTAGCTCTTTAAACTTGACACAATAAAGCTGTTTCAAGTTCTATCTCCATGGTTTGTTTGCTGTTGATGTAGCCCTAAGCAGAGACTGGCGAAAATCACTTTCATGGAAACGGGTTGCCAAGCTTCCAAAAAACTTCGAGTTGCATGAAATCTCAGCCAACATTTTTTCACCCAATTTTGATGATTCTTTCAGGTAATGATCAGTACACCAAAACCACTTGGCTCACCAAATTTCGTTCTTCTAGGTTAAACCGTTCGTTTGCAGTAACCGTTTTCATTTTTAGGTTTCACTCTGTTTTCTCCTATAGGGATACATGTATTTGGAACTCTAAATCAAACACGGTTTGTGCTAGCTCTTTGAAACTTGACACAATAAAGCAGTTTCAAGTTCTATCTCCATGGTTTGTTTGCTGTTGATGTAGCCCTAAGCAGAGATTGGCGAAAATAACTTTCATGGAAAGAGGTTGCCAAGCTTCCAAAAAACTACGAGTTTCCTGAAATCTCAGCCAACATTTTTTCACCCAATTTTGATGATTCTTTCAGGTAATGATCAGTACACCAAAACCACTTGGCTCACCAAATTTCGTTCTTCTAGGTTAAATCGTTCGTTTGGAGTAACCGTTTTCATTTTTAGGTTTCACTCGGTTTTCTCCTATAGGGATACATGTATTTGGAACTCTAAATCAAACACAGTTTGTGCTAGCTCTTTGAAACTTGACACAATAAAGCAGTATCAAGTTCTATCTCTATGGTTTGTTTGCTGTTGATGTAGCCCTAAGCAAAGACAGGCGAAAATCACTTTCATCTAAGGGGTTGCCAAGCTTCCAAAAAACCACGAGTAGCCTGAAATCTCAGGAAACATTTTTTCACCCAATCTTGATGATTCTTTCAGGTAATGATCAGTACACCAAAGCCACTAGGCTCACATTGTTTCGTTCTTCTAGGTTAAACCGTTCGTTTGCAGTAACCGTTTGCATTTTTAGGTTTCACTCAGTTTTCTCTTATAGGGATACATGTATTTGAAACTCTAAATCAAACACGGTTTGTGCTAGCTCTTTGAAACTTAAAACAATAAATCAGTTTCAAGTTCTATCTCTATGGTTTGTTTGCTGTTGATGTAGCCCTAAGCAGAGACTGGCGAAAATCACTTTCATGGAAAGAAGTTGACAAGCTTCCAAAAAACTACGAGTTGCCTGAAATCTCAGCAAACATTTTTTCACCCAAACTTGATGATTCTTTCAGGTAATGATCAGTACACCAAAACCACTAGGCTCACCAAGTTTCGTTCTTCTAGGTTAAACCGTTCTTTTGCAGTAACCGTTTTCATTTTTAGGTTTCACTCTGTTTTCTCCTATAGGGATACATGTATTTGTAACTCTAAATCAAACACGGTTTGTGCTAGCTCTTTGAAACTTGACACAATAAAGCAGTTTCAAGTTATATCACTATGGTTTGTTTGCTGTTGATGTAGCCCTAAGCAGCGACTGGCGAAAATCACTTTCATGGAAAGGCGTTGCCAAGCTTCCAAAAAACTACGAGTTGGCTGAAATCTCAGCAAACATTTTTTCACCCAATCTTGATGATTCTTTCAGGTAATGATCCGTACACCAAAACCACTTGGCTCACCCAATTTCGTTTTTCTAGGTTAACCCGTTCGTTTGCATTAACCGTTTTCAATTTTAGGTTTCACTCTGTTTTCTCCTATATGGATACATGTATTTGGAACTCTAAATCAAACACGGTTAGTGCTAGCCCTTTGAAACTTGAAACAATAAAGCAGTTTCAAGTTATATCACTATGGTTTGTTTGCTGTTCATGTAGCCCTAAGCAGCGACTGGCGAAAATCACTTTCATGGAAAGGCGTTGCCAAGCTTCCAAAAAACTACGAGTTGCCTGAAATCTCAGCAAATATTTTTTCACCCAAACTTGATGATTCTTTCAGGTAATGATCCGTACACCAAAACCACTTGGCTCACCCAATTTCGTTCTTCTAGGTTAAACCGTTCGTTTGCAGTAACCGTTTTCATTTTTAGGTTTCACTCTGTTTTCTCCTATAGGGATACATGTATTTGGAACTCTAAATCAAACACGGTTTGTGCTAGCTCTTTGAAACTTGACACAATAAAGCAGTTTCAAGTTCTATCTCTACGGTTTGTTTGCTGTTGATGTAGCCCTAAGCAGAGACTGGCGAAAATCACTTTCATAGAAAAGGGTTGCCAAGCTTCCAAAAAACCACGAGTTGCCTGAAATCTCAGGAAACATTTTTTCACCCAATCTTGATGATTCTTTCAGGTAATGAACAGTACACAAAAGCCACTTGGCACACCACGTTTCGTTCTTCTAGGTTAAACCGTTCGTTTGCAGTAACCGTTTTCATTTTTAGGTTTCACTCTGTTTTCTCCTATAGGGATACATGTATTTGGAACTCTAAATCAAACATGGTTTGTGCTAGCTCTTTGAAACTTGACACAATAAAGCAGTTTCAGGTTCTATCACTATGGTTTGTTTGCTGTTGATGTAGCCGTAAGCAGAGATTGGCGAAAATAACTTTCATTTAAAGGGGTTGCCAAACTTCCCAAAAACTACGAGTTGCCTGAAATCTCAGCACACATTTTTTCACCCAATCTTGAGGATTCTTTCAGGTAATGATCAGTACACCAAAACCACTTGGCTCACCAAGTTTCGTTCTTCTAGGTTAAACCGTTCTTTTGTAGTAACCGTTTTCATTTTTAGGTTTCACTCTGTTTTCTCCTATAGGGATACATGTATTTGGAACTCTAAATCAAACACGGTTTGTGCTAGCTATTGAAACTTGACACAATAAAGCAGTTTCAAGTTCTTTCTCTGTGGTTTGTTTGCTGTTGATGTAGCCCTAAGCAGAGACTGGCGAAATTCACTTTCATGGAAAGGGGTTGCCAAGCTTCCAAAAAACTACATGTTGCCTGAAATCTCAGCAAATATTTTTTCACCCAATGTTGATGATTCTTTCAGGTAATGATCAGTACACCAAAACCACTAGGCTCACCAAGTTTCGTTCTTCTAGGTTAAAACGTTCTTTTGCAGTAACCGTTTTCATTTTTAGGTTTCACTCTGTTTTCTCCTATAGGGATACATGTATTTGGAACTCTAAATCAAACACGGTTTGTTCTAGCTGTTTGAAAATTGACACAATAAAGAAGTTTCAAGTTCTATCTCTATGGTTTGTTTGCTGTTGATGTAGCCCTAAGCAGAGACTGGCGAAAATCACTTTCATGTAAAGGGGTTGCCAAGCTTCCAAAAAACTACGAGTTGCCTGAAATCTCAGCAAACATTTTTTACCCAATCTTGATGATTCTTTCAGGTAATGATCAGTACACCATAACCACTTGGCTCACCAAAATTCGCACTTCTAGGTTAAACCGTTCGTTTGCAGTAACCGTTTTCATTTTTAGGTTTCACTCTTTTGTCTCCTATAAGGATACATGTATTTGGAACTCTAAATCAAACATTTTGTGCTAGCTCTTTGAAACTTGACACAATAAAGCAGTTTCAAGTTCTATCTCTATGCTTTGTTTGCTGTTGATGTAGCCTTAAGCAGATACTGGCGAAAATCACTTTCATGGAAAGGGGTTGCCAAGCTTCCAAAAACCTACACGTTGCCTGAAATATCAGCCAACATTTTTTCACCCAATCGTTATGATTCTTTCAGGTAATGATCAGTACACCAAATCCACTTGGCTCACCAAATTTCGTTCTTCTAGGTTAAACCGATCGTTTGCAGTAACCGTTTTCATTTTTAGGTTTCACTCTCTTTTCTCCTATAGAGATACATGTATTTGGAACTCTAAATCAAACACGGTTTATGCTAGCTCTTTGAAACTTGACACAATAAAGCAGTTTCAATTTTTATCTCTATGGTTTGTTTGCTGTTGATGTAGCCCTAAGCAGAGACTGGCGAAAATCACTTTCATGGAAAGGGGTTGCCAAGCTTCCAAAAAACTACGAGTTGCCTGAAATCTCAGCAAACATTTTTTCACCCAATCTTGATGATTCTTTCAAGTAATGATCAGTATACCAAAACCACTGGGCTCACCAAATTTCGTTCTTCTAGGTTAAACCGTTCGTTTGTAGTAACCGTTTTCATTTTTAGGTTTCACTCTGATTTCTCCTATAGGGATACAAGTATTTGGAACTCTAAATATAACACGGTTTGTGCTAGCTCTTTGAAACTTGACACAATAAAGCACTTTCAAGTTCCATCTCTATGGTTTGTTTGCTGTTGATATAGCCCTATGCAGAGACTGGCGAAAATCAATTTCATGGAAAGGTGTTGCCAAGCTTCCAAAAAACTACGAGTTGCCTGAAATCTCAGCCAATATTTTTTCACCCAATCTTGATGATTCATTCAGGTAATGATCAGTACACCAAAACCAGTAGGCTCACTAAGTTTCGTTCTTCTAGGTTAAACCGTTCGTTTGCAGTAACCGTTTTCATTTTTAGGTTTCACTCAGTTTTCTCCTATAGGGATACATGTATTTGGAACTCTAAATCAAACACGGTTTGTGCTACCTCTTTCAAACTTGACACAATAAAGCAGTTTCAAGTTCTATCTCTATGGTTTGTTTGCTGTTGATGTAGCCCTAAGCGGAGACTGGCGAAAATCACTTTAATGGAAAGGTTTTGCCAAGCTTCCAAAAAACTACGAGTTGCCTGAAATCTCAGCAAACATTTATTTACCCAATCTTGATGATTCTTTTAGGTAATGATGAGTACACCAAAACCACTTGGCTCACCAAATTTCGTTCTTCTAGGTTAAACCGTCCGTTTGCAGTAACCGTTTTCATTTTTAGGTTTCACTCTGTTTTCTCCTATAGGGATACATGTATTTGGAACTCTAAATCAAACACGGTTTGTGCTAGCTCTTTGAAACTTAACACAATAAAGCAGTTTCAAGTTCTCTCTCTATGATTTGTTTGCTGTTGATTTAGCCCTAAGCAGAGAGTGGCGAAAATCACGTTCATGGAAAGGGGTTGCCAAGCTTTCAAAAAACTACGAGTTGCCTGAAATCTCAGCACACATATTTTCACCCAATCTTGATGATTCTTTCAGGTAATGATCAGTAGAGCAAAACCCCTTGGCTCACCAAATTTTGTTCTTCTAGGTTAAACCGTTCGTTTACAGTAACCATTTTCAATTTTAGGTTTCACTCTGTTTTCTCCTATAGGGATACATGTATTTGGAACTCTAAATCAAACACGGTTTGTGCTAGCTCTTTGAAACTTGACACAATAAAGCAGTTTCAAGTTCTCTCTCTATGGTTTGTTTGTTGTTGATGTAGCCCTAAGCAGAGACTGGCGAAAATGACTTTCATGGAAAGGGGTTGCCAAGTTTCCAAAAAACTACGAGTTGCCTGAAATCTCTGCAAACATTTTTTCACCCAATCTTGATGATTCTTTCAGGTAATGATCAGTACACCAAAACCACTTGGCTCACCAAATTTTGTTCTTCTAGGTTTAACCGTTCGTTTGCAGTAACCGTTTTCATTTCTAGGTTTCACTCTGTTTTCTCCTATAGGGAGACATGTACTTGGAACTCTAAATCAAACATGGTTTGTGCTAGCTCTTTGAAACTTGACACAATAAAGCAGTTTCAAGTGCTATCTCTATGGTTTGTTTGCTGTTGATGTAGCCCTAAGCAGAGTCTGGCGAAAATCACTTTCATGGAAAGGGGTTGCCAAGCTTCCAAAAAACCACGAGTTGCCTGAAATCTCTGCAAACATTTTTTCACCCAATCTTTATGATTCTTTCAGGTAATGATCAGCACACCAAAACCACTGTGCTCACCAAGTTTCGTTCTTCTAGGTTAAACCGTTCTTTTGCAGTTAGCGTTTTCATTTTGAGGTTTCACTCTGTTTTCTCCTATAGGGATACATGTATTTGGAACTCTAAATCAAACACGGTTTGTGCTAGCCCTTTGAAACTTGACACAATAAAGCAGTTTCAAGTTCTATCTCTATGGTTTGTTTGCTGTTGATGTAGCCCTAAGCAGAGACTGGCGAAAATCACTTTCATGGAAAGGGGTTGCCAAGCTTCCAAAAAACTACGAGTTGCCTGAAATCTCAGCAAACATTTTTTCACCCAATCTTGATGATTCTTTCAGGTAATGATCAGTACACAAAAACCACTTGGCTCACCCAATTTCGTTCTTTTAGGTTAAACCGTTCGTTTGCAGTAACCGTTTTCATTTTTAGGTTTCCCTCTGTTTTCTCCTATAGGGATACATGTATTTGGAACTCTAAATCAAACACGGTTTGTGCTAGCTCTTTGAAACTTGACACAATAAAGCAGTTTCAAGTTCTATCTCTATGGTTTGTTTGCTGTTGATGTAGCCCAAGCAGAGACTGGCGAAAATCACTTTCATTTAAAGAAGTTGCCAATCTACCAAAAAACTACGAGTTGCCTGAAATTTCAGCCAACATTTTCACCCAATCTTGATGATTCTTTCAGGTAATGATCAGTACACCAAAACCACTTGGCTCACCAAATTTCGTTCTTCTAGTTTAAACCGTTCGTTTGCAGTAACCGTTTTCATTTTTAGATTTCACTCTGTTTTCTCCGATAAGGATACATATATTTGGAAATCTAAATCAAACACGGTTTGTGCTAGCTCTTTTAAACTTGACACAATAAAGCAGTTTCAAGTTCTATCTCTATGGTTTGTTTGCTGTTGATGTAGCCCTAGGCAGAGACTGGCAAAAATCACTTTCATGGAAAGGGGTTGCCAAGCTTCCAAAAAACTACGAGTTGCCTGAAATCTCAGCAAACATTTTTTCACCCAATCTTGATGATTCTTTCAGGTAATGATGTGTAAACCAAAACCACTTGGCTCACCAAATTTCGTTCTTCTAGGTTAAACTGTTCGTTTGCAGTAACCGTTTTCATTTTTAGGTTTCACTCTGTTTTCTCCTATATGGATACATGTATTTGGAACTCTAAATCAAACATGGTTGGTGCTAGCTCTTTGAAACTTGACACAATAAAGCAGTTTCAAGTTCTATCTCTATGGTTTGTTTGCTGTTGATGTAGCCCTAAGCGGAGACTGGCGAAAATCACTTTAATGGAAAGGTTTTGCCAAGCTTTCAAAAAACTACGAGTTGCCTGAAATCTCAGCAAACATTTATTCACCCAATCTTGATGATTCTTTTAGGTAATGATGAGTACACCAAAACCACTTGGCTCACCAAACTTCGTTCTTCTAGGTTAAACCGTCCGTTTGCAGTAACCGTTTTCATTTTTACGTTTCACTCTGTTTTCTCCTATAGGGATACATGTATTTGGAACTCTAAATCAAACACGGTTTGTGCTAGCTCTTTGAAACTTAACACAATAAAGCAGTTTCAAGTTCTATCTCTATGGTTTGTTTGCTGTTGATTTAGCCCTAAGCAGAGAGTGGCGAAAATCACGTTCATGGAAAGGGGTTGCCAAGCTTTCAAAAAACTACGAGTTGCCTGAAATCTCAGCACACATATTTTTACCCAATCTTGATGATTCTTTTAGGTAATGATCAGGAGAGCAAAACCCCTTGGCTCACCAAATTTTGTTCTTCTAGGTTAAACCGTTCGTTTACAGTAACCATTTTCAATTTTAGGTTTCACTCTGTTTTCTCCTATAGGGATACATGTATTTGGAACTCTAAATCAAACACGGTTTGTGCTAGCTCTTTGAAACTTGACACAATAAAGCAGTTTCAAGTTCTATCTCTATGGTTTGTTTGTTGTTGATGTAGCCCTAAGCAGAGACTGGCGAAAATGACTTTCACGGAAAGGGGTTGCCAAGCTTCCAAAAAACTACGAGTTGCCTGAAATCTCTGCAAACATTTTTTCACCCAATCTTGATGATTCTTTCAGGTAATGATCAGTACACCAAAACCACTTGGCTCACCAAATTTTGTTCTTCTAGGTTTAACCGTTAGTTTGCAGTAACCGTTTTCATTTTTAGGTTTCACTCTCTTTTCTCCTATATTGAGACATGTACTTGGAACTCTAAATCAACCATGGTTTGTGGTAGCTCTTTGAAACTTGACACAATAAAGCAGTTTCAAGTTCTATCTCTATGGTTTGTTTGCTGTTGAAGTAGCCCTAAGCAGAGTCTGGCGAAAATCACTTTCATGGAAAGGGGTTGCCAAGCTTCCAAAAAACTACGAGTTGCCTGAAATCTCTGCAAATATTTTTTCACCCAATCTTGATGATTCTTTCAGGTAATGATCAGTACACCAAAACCACTGTGCTCACCAAGTTTCGTTCTTCTAGGTTAAACCGTTCTTTTGCAGTTAGCGTTTTCATTTTGAGGTTTCACTCTGTTTTCTCCTATAGGGATACATGTATTTGGAACTCTAAATCAAACACGGTTTGTGCTAGCCCTTTGAAACTTGAGACAATAAAGCAGTTTCAAGTTCTATCTCTATGGTTTGTTTGCTGTTGATGTAGCCCTAAGCAGAGAGTGGCGAAAATCACTTTCATGGAAAGGGGTTGCCAATCTACCAAAAAACTACGAGTTGCCTGAAATTTCAGCAAACATTTTTTCACCCTATCTTGATGATTCTTTCAGGTAATGATCAGTACACCAAAACCAATTGGCTCACCAAATTTAGATTTTCTAGGTTAAACCGTTAGTTTGCAATAACCGTTTTCATTTTTAGGTTTCACTCTGTTTTCTCCTATAGGGAGACATGTACTTGGAACTCTAAATCAAACATGGTTTGTGGTAGCTCTTTGAAACTTGACACAATAAAGCAGTTTCAAGTGCTATCTCTATGGTTTGTTTGCTGTTGATGTAGCCCTAAGCAGAGTCTGGCGAAAATCACTTTCATGGAAAGGGGTTGCCAAGCTTCCAAAAAACCACGAGTTGCCTGAAATCTCTGCAAACATTTTTTCACCCAATCTTTATGATTCTTTCAGGTAATGATCAGTACACCAAAACCACTGTGCTCACCAAGTTTCGTTCTTCTAGGTTAAACCGTTCTTTTGCAGTTAGCGTTTTCATTTTGAGGTTTCACTCTGTTTTCTCCTATAGGGATACATATATTTGGAACTCTAAATCAAACACGGTTTGTGCTAGCCCTTTGAAACTTGACACAATAAAGCAGTTTCAAGTTCTATCTCTATGGTTTGTTTGCTGTTGATGTAGCCCTAAGCAGAGACTGGCGAAAATCACTTTCATGGAAAGGGGTTGCCAAGCTTCCAAAAAACTACGAGTTGCCTGAAATCTCAGCAAACATTTTTTCACCCAATCTTGATGATTCTTTCAGGTAATGATCAGTACACCAAAACCACTTGGCTCACCCAATTTCGTTCTTTTAGGTTAAACCGTTCGTTTGCAGTAACCGTTTTCATTTTTAGGTTTCCCTCTGTTTTCTCCTATAGGGATACATGTATTTGGAACTCTAAATCAAACACGGTTTGTGCTAGCTCTTTGAAACTTGACACAATAAAGCAGTTTCAAGTTCTCTCTCTATGGTTTGTTTGTTGTTGATGTAGCCCTAAGCAGAGACTGGCGAAAATCACTTTCATGGAAAGGGGTTGCCAACCTTCCAAAAAAGTACGAGTTGCCTGAAATCTCAGCAAACATTTTTTCACCCAATCTTGATGATTCTTTCAGGTAATGATGTGTACACCAAATCCACTTGGCTCACCAAATTTAGATTTTCTAGGTTAAACCGTTAGTTTGCAATAACCGTTTTCATTTTTAGGTTTCACTCTGTTTTCTCCTATAGGGATACATGTATTTGGAACTCTAAATCAAACACGGTTTGTGCTAGCTCTTTGAAACTTGACACAATAAAGCAGTTTCAAGTTATATCTCTATGGTTTGTTGCTGTTGATGTAGCCCTAAGCAGAGACTGGCGAAAATCACTTTCATGGAAAGGGGTTGCCAAGCTTCCAAAAAACTACGAGTTGCCTGAAATCTCAGCAAATATTTTTTCACCCAATGTTGATGATTATTTCAGGTAATGATCAGTACACCAAAACCACTTGGCTCACCCAATTTTGTTCTTCTAGGTTAAACCGTTCGTTTGCAGTAACCGTTTTCATTTTTAGGTTTCACTAAGTTTTCTCCTATAGGGATACATGTATTGGAACTCTAAATCAAGCACGCTTTGTGCTAGATCTTTAAAACTTGACACAATAAAACAGTTTCAAGTTCTATCACTATGGTTAGTTTGCTGTTGATGTAGCCCTAAGCAGAGACTGGCGAAAATCACTTTCATGGAAAGGGGTTGCCAACCTTCCAAAAAAGTACGAGTTGCCTGAAATCTCAGCAAACATTTTTTCACCCAATCTTGATGATTCTTTCAGGTAATGATGTGTACACCAAAACCACTTGGCTCACCAAATTTCGTTCTTCTAGGTTAAACCGTTCGTTTGCAGTAACCGTTTTCATTTTTAGGTTTCACTCTGTTTTGTCCTATAGGGATACATGTATTTCGAACTCTAAATCAAACACGGTTTATGCTAGCTCTTTGAAACTTGACACAATAAAGCAGTTTCAAGTTATATCTCTATGGTTTGTTTGCTGTTGATGTAGCTCTAGGCAGAGACTGGCGAAAATCACTTTCATTTAAAGCGGTTGCCAAGCTTCCAAAAAACTACGAGTTGCCTGAAATCTCAGCACACATTTTTTCACCCAAACTTGATGATTTTTTCAGGTAATGATCAGTACACCAAAACCACTTGGCTGACCAAATTTCGTTCTTCTAGCTTAAACCGTTCGTTTGCAGTAAACGTTTTCATTTTTAGGTTCACTCTGTTTTCTCCTATAGGGATACATGTATTTGGAACTCTAAATCAAACACGGTTTGTGCTAGCACTTTGAAACTTGACAAAATAAAGCAGTTTCAATTTCTATCTCTATGGTTTGTTTGCTGTAGATGTAGCCCTAAGCAGAGACTGGCGAAAATCACTTTCATAGAAAGTGGTTGACAAACTTCCAAAAATCTACGAGTTGCTTGAAATCTCAGCAAACATTTTTTCACCCAATCTTGATGATTCTTTCAGGTAATGATGTGTACACCAAAACCACTTGGCTCACCAAATTTCGTTCTTCTAGGTAAAACTATTCGTTTGCAGTAACCATTTTCATTTTTAGGTTTCACTCTGTTTTCTCCTATAGGGATACATGTATTTGGAACTCTAAATCAATCACGGTTTGTGCTAGCTCTTTGAAACTTGACACAATAAAGCAGTTTCAAGTTCTATCTCTATGGTTTGTTTGCTGTTGATGTAGCCCTAAGCGGAGACTGGCGAAAATCACTTTAATGGAAAGGTTTTGCCAAGCTTCCAAAAAACTACGAGTTGCCTGAAATCTCAGCCAACATTTTTTCACCCAATCTTGATGATTCTTTTAGGTAATGATGAGTACACCAAAACCACTTGGCTCACCAAATTTCGTTCTTCTAGGTTAAACTGTTTGTTTGCAGTAACCATTTTCATTTTTAGGTTTCACTCTGTTTTCTCCTATAGGGATACATGTGTTTGGAACTCTAAATCAAACACGGTTTGTGCTAGCTTTTTGAAACTTGACACAATAAAGCAGTTTCAAGTTCTATCTCTATGGTTTGTTTGCTGTTGATTTAGCCCTAAGCAGAGAGTGGCGAACATCACGTTCATGGAAAGAAGTTGCCAAGCTTTCAAAAAACTACGAGTTGCCTGAAATCTCAGCACACATATTTTCACCCAATCTTGATGATTCTTTCAGGTAATGATCAGTAGAGCAAAACACCTTGGCTCACCAAATTTTGTTTTTCTAGGTTAAACCGTTCGTTTGCAGTAACCGTTTTCATTTTTAGGTTTCACTCTGTTTTCTCCTATAGGGATATATGTATTTGGAACTCTAAATCAAACACGGTTTGTGCTAGCTCTTTGAAACTTGACACAATAAAGCAGTTTCAAGTTCTATCTCAATGGTTTGTTTGCTGTTGATGTAGCCCTAAGCAGAGAGTGGCGAAAATGACTTTCATGGAAAGGGGTTGCCAAGCTTCCAAAAAACTACGAGTTGCCTGAAATCTCTGCAAACATTTTTTCACCCAATCTTGATGATTCTTTCAGGTAATGATCAGTAGAGCAGAACCACTTGGCTCACCAAATTTCGCTCTTCTAGTTTAAACCGTTCGTTTGCAGTAACCGTTTTCATTTTTAGGTTTCACTCTGATTTCTCCTATAGGGATACATGTATTTGGACCTCTAAATAAAACACGGTTTGTGCTAGCTCTTTGAAACTTGACACAAAAAAACAGTTTCAAGTTCTATCTCTATGCTTTTTGCTGTTGATGTAGCCCTAAGCAGAGACTGGCGAAAATCGCTTTCATGGAAAGGGGTTGCCAAGCTTACAAAAAACTACGAGTTGCCTGAAATCTCAGCAAACATTTTTTATCCAATCTTGATGATTCTTTCAGGTAATGATCAGTACACCAAAACCACTTGGCTCACCAAATTTCGTTCTTCTAGGTTAAACCATTCGTTTGCAGTAACCGTTTTGATTTTTAGGTTTCACTCTGTTTTCTCCTATAGGGATACATGTATTTGGAACTCTAAATCAAACACGGTTTTTGCTAGCTCTTTGAAACATGACACAATAAAGCAGTTTCAAGTTCTATTTCTATGGTTTGTTTGCTGTTGATGTAGCCCTAAGCAGAGAGTGGCGAAAATCACTTTCATAGAAAGGGGTTGCCAAGCTTCCAAAAAACTACGAGTTGCCTGAAATCTCAGTAAACATTTTTTAACCAAACTTGATGATTCTTTCAGGTAATGATCAGTACACCAAAACCACTTGGCTCACCAAATTTCGTTCTTCTAGGTTAAACCGTTCGGTGCAGTAACCGTTTTCATTTTTAGGTTTCACTCTGTTTTCTTCTATAGAGATACATGTATTTGGAACTCTAAATCAAACACGGTTTGTGCTAGCTCTTTGAAACTTGACACAATAAAGCAGTTTGAAGTTCTATCTCTATGGTTTGTTTGTTGTTGATGTAGCCCTAAGCAGAGACTGGCGAAAATCACTTTCATGGAATGGGGTTGCCAAGCTTCCAAAAAACAATGAGTTGCCTGAAATCTCAGCCAATATTTTTTCACCCAATCTTGATGATTCTTTCAGGTAATGATCAGTACACGAAAACCACTTGGCTCACCAAATTTCGTTCTTCAAGGTTAAACCGTTCTTTTGCAGTAACCATTTTCATTTTTAGGTTTCACTCTGTTTTCTCCTATAGGGATACATGTATTTGGAACTCTAAATCAAACACGGTTTGTGCTAGCTCTTTGAAACGTGACACAATAAAGCAGTTTCAAGTTCTATCTCTGTGGTTTGTTTGCTGTTGATGTAGCCCTAAGCAGAGACTGGCGAAAATCACTTTTATGGAAAGGAGTTGCCAAGCTTCCAAAAATCTACAAGTTGCCTGAAATCTCAGCCAACATTTTTTCACCCAATCTTGATGATTCTTTCAGGTAATGATCAGTACACCAAAACCACTTGGCTCACCAAATTTCGTTCTTCTAGGTTAAACCGTTCATTTGCAGTAACCGTTTTTATTTTTAGGTTTCACTCTGTTTTCTCCTATAGGGATACATGTATTTGGAACTCTAAATCAAACACGGTTTGAGCTAGCTCTTTGAAAGTTTACACAATAAAGAAGATTCAATATCTATCTCTATGGTTTGTTTGCTGTTGATGTAGCCCTAAGCAGAGACTGGCGAAAATCCCTTTCATGGAAAGGGGTTGCCAAGCTTCCAAAAAACTGCAAGTTTCCTTAAATCTCAGCCAACATTTTTTCACCCAATCTTGATGATTCTTTCAGGTAATGATCAGTACACCAAAACTACTTGGCTCACCAAATTTCGTTATTCTAGGTTAAACCGTTCGTTTGCAGTAACCGTTTTCATTTTTAGGTTTCACTCTGTTTTCTCCTATAGGGATACATGTATTTGGAACTCTAAATCAAACACAGTTTGTGCTAGACCTTTGAAACTTGACACAATAAAGCAGTTTCAAGTTCTATCTCTATGGTTTGTTTGCTGTTGATGTAGCCCTAAGCAGAGACTGGCGAAAATTACTTTCATGAAAAGCGGTTGCAAAGCTTCCAAAAAACTTCGAGTTGCCTGAAATCTCAGCAAACATTTTTTCACCCAATATTGATGATTTTTTCAGGTAATGATTAGTACACCAAAACCACTTGTTCACCAAATTTCATTCTTCTAGGTTGAACCGTTCATTTGCAGTAACCGTTTTCATTTTTAGGTTTCACTGTTTTCTCCTATAGGGATACATGTATTTGGAACTCTAAATCAAACACGGTTTGTGCTAGCTCTTTGAAACTTGACACAATAAAGCAGTTTCTAGTTCTATCTCTATGGTTTCTTTGCTGTTGATGTAGCCCTAAGCAGAGACTGGCGAAAATCACTTTCATGGAAAGGGGTTGCCAAGCTTCCAAAAAACTACGAGTTGCCTGAAATCTCAGCAAACATTTTTTCACCCAATATTGATGATTCTTTCATGTAATGATCAGTACACCAAAACCACTTGGCTCACCAAATTTCGTTCTTCTAGGTTAAACCGTTCGTTGCAGTAACCGTTTCATTTTTAGGTTTCACTCTGTTTTCTCCTATAGCGATATATGTATTTGGAACTCTAAATCAAACACGGTTTGTGCTAGCTCTTTGAAACTTGACACAATAAAGCCGTTTCAAGTTCTATCTCTGTAATTTGTTTGCTGTTGATGTAGCCCTAAGCAGAGACTGGCGAAAATCACTTTCATGGAAAGGGGTTGCCAAGCTTCCAAAAAACTACGCGTTGCCTGAAATCTCAGCAAACATTTTTTCACCCAATATTGATGATTCTTTCATGTAATGATCAGTACACCAAAACCACTTGGCTCACCAAATTTTGTTCTTCTAGGTTAAACCGTTCGTTGCAGTAACCGTTTTCATTTTTAGGTTTCACTCTGTTTTCTTCTATAGAGATACATGTATTTGGAACTCTAAATCAAACACGGTTTGTGCTAGCTCTTTGAAACTTGACACAATAAAGCAGTTTGAAGTTCTATCTCTATGGTTTGTTTGTTGTTGATGTAGCCCTAAGCAGAGACTGGCGAAAATCACTTTCATGGAATGGGGTTGCCAAGCTTCCAAAAAAACAATGAGTTGCCTGAAATCTCAGCCAACCTTTTGTCACCCAATCTTGATGATTCTTTCAGGTAATGATCAGTACACGAAAACCACTTGGCTCACCAAATTTCGTTCTTCAAGGTTAAACCGTTCTTTTGCAGTAACCATTTTCATTTTTAGGTTTCACTCTGTTTTCTCCTATAGGGATACATGTATTTGGAACTCTAAATCAAACACGGTTTGTGCTAGCTCTTTGAAACGTGACACAATAAAGCAGTTTCAAGTTCTATCTCTGTGGTTTGTTTGCTGTTGATGTAGCCCTAAGCAGAGACTGGCGAAAATCACTTTCATGGAAAGGAGTTGCCAAGCTTCCAAAAATCTACAAGTTGCCTGAAATCTCAGCCAACATTTTTTCACCCAATCTTGATGATTCTTTCAGGTAATGATCAGTACACCAAAACCACTTGGCTCACCAAATTTCGTTCTTCTAGGTTAAACCGTTCATTTGCAGTAACCGTTTTCATTTTTAGGTTTCACTCTGTTTTCTCCTATAGGGATACATGTATTTGGAACTCTAAATCAAACACGGTTTGAGCTAGCTCTTTGAAAGTTTACACAATAAAGCAGATTCAATATCTATCTCTATGGTTTGTTTGCTGTTGATGTAGCCCTAAGCAGAGACTGGCGAAAATCCTTTTCATGGAAAGGGGTTGCCAAGCTTCCAAAAAACTGCAAGTTTCCTTAAATCTCAGCCAACATTTTTTCACCCAATCTTGATGATTCTTTCAGGTAATGATCAGTACACCAAAACTACTTGGCTCACCAAATTTCGTTATTCTAGGTTAAACCGTTCGTTTGCAGTAACCGTTTTCATTTTTAGGTTTCACTCTGTTTTCTCCTATAGGGATACATGTATTTGGAACTCTAAATCAAACACAGTTTGTGCTAGACCTTTGAAACTTGACACAATAAAGCAGTTTCAAGTTCTATCTCTATGGTTTGTTTGCTGTTGATGTAGCCCTAAGCAAAGACTGGCGAAAATTATCATGAAAAGCGGTTGCAAAGCTTCCAAAAAAACTTCGAGTTGCCTGAAATCTCAGCAAAAATTTTTTCACCCAATATTGATGATTTTTTCAGGTAATGATCAGTACACCAAAACCACTTGTTCACCAAATTTCATTCTTCTAGGTTGAACCGTTCATTTGCAGTAACCGTTTTCATTTTTAGGTTTCACTGTTTTCTCCTATAGGGATACATGTATTTGGAACTCTAAATCAAACACGGTTTGTGCTAGGTCTTTGAAACTTGACACAATAAAGCAGTTTCTAGTTCTATCTCTATGGTTTCTTTGCTGTTGATGTAGCCCTAAGCAGAGACTGGCGAAAATCACTTTCATGGAAAGGGGTTGCCAAGCTTCCAAAAAACTACGATTTTGCTTGAAATCTCAGCAAATATTTTTTCACCCAATCTTGATGATTCTTTCAGGGAATGATCAGTACACCAAAACCACTTGGCTCACCAAATTTGCGTTTTTCTAGGTTAAACCGTTCGTTTGCAGTAACCGTTTTCATTTTTAGGTTTCACTCTGTTTTCTCCAATAGGGATACATGTATTTTGGAAAACTAAATGAAACACGGTTTGTGCTAGCTCGTTGAAACTTGACACAATAAAGCAGTTTCAAGTTCTATCTCTATGGTTTGTTTGCTGTTGATGTAGCCCTAAGCAGAGAGTGGCGAAAATCACTTTCATGGAAAGGGGTTGCCAAGCTTCCAATAAACTGCGAGTTGCCTGAAATCTCAAGCCAACATTTTTTCACCCAAATGTTGATGATTCTTTTCAGGTAATGATCAGTACACCAAAACCTCTTGGCTCACCAAATTTCGTTCTTCTAGGTTAAACCGTTCGTTTGCAGTAACCGTTTTCATTTTTGGGTTTCACTCTGTTTTCTTCTATAGGGATACATGTATTTGGAACTCTAAATCAAACACGGTTTGTGCTAGCTCTTTGAAACTTGACACAATAAAGCAGTTTCAAGTTCTATCTCTATGGTTTGTTTGCTGTTGATGTAGCCCTAAGCAGAGAGTGGCGAAAATCACTTTCATGGAAAGGGGGTTGCCAAGCTTCCAAAAAACTGCGAGTTGCCTGAAATCTCAGCCAACATTTTTTCACCCAATCTTGATGATTCTTTCAGGTAATGATCAGTACACCAAAACCACTTGGCTCACCAAATTTTGTTCTTCTAGGGTAAACCGTTCGTTTGCAGTAAGCGTTTTCATTTTTAGGTTTCACTCTGTTTTCTCCTATAGGGATACATGTATTTGGGAACTCTAAATCAAACACGTTTTGTGCTAGCTCTTTGAAACTTGACACAATAAAGGAGTTTCAAGTTCTATCTCTGTAATTTTTTTACTGTTGATGTATCCCTAAGCAGAGACGGGCGAAAATCACTTTCATGGAAAGGGGTTTCCATGCTTTCAAAAACTACGAGTTGCCTGAAATCTCAGCCAACATTTTTTCACCCAATCTTGATGATTACTCAGGTAATGATCAGTACACCAAAACCACTTGGCTCACCAAATTTCGTTCTTCTAGGTTAAACCGTTCGTTGCAGTAACCGTTTTCATTTTTAGGTTTCACTCTGTTTTCTCCTAAAGGGATACATGTATTTGGAACTCTAAATGAAACACGGTTTGTGCTAGCTCTTTGAAACTTGACACAATAAATCAGTTTGAAGTTCTGTCTCTATGGTTTGTTTGCTGTTAATGTAGCCCTAAGCAGAGACTGCGAAAATCACTTTCATTGAAAGGGGTTACCAAGCTTCCAAAAAACTAAGAGTTGCCTGAAATCTCAGCCAACATTTTTTCACCCCCATCTTGATGATTCTTTCAGGTAATGATCAGTACACCAAAACCACTTGGCTCACCAAATTTCGTTCTTCTAGGTTAAACCGTTCGTTTGCAGTAACCGTTTTCATTTTTAGGGTTCACTCTGTTTTTTCCTATCGGGATACATGTATTTGGAAAACTAAATGAAATACGGTTTTTGCTAGCCTAATTGAAACTTGACACAATAAAGCCGTTTAAAGTTCTATCTCTATGGTTTCTTTGCTGTTGATGTAGCCCTAAGCAGTGACTGGCGAAAATCACTTTCATTTAAAGGGGTTGCCAAGCTTCCAAAAAACTGCGAATTGCCTGAAATCTCAGCCAACATTTTTCACAAAATCTTGATGATTCTTTCAGGTAATGATCAGTACACCAAAACCACTTGGCTCACCAAATTTCGTTCTTCTAGGATAAACTGTTCGTTTGCAGTAACGGTTTTCATTTTTAGGTTTCACTCTGTTTTCTCCTATAGGGATACATGTATTTGGAACTCTAAATCAAACACTGTTTGTGCTAGAACTTTGAAACTTGACACAATAAAGCAGTTTCAAGTTCTATCTCTATGGTTTGTTTGCTGTTGATGTAGCCCTAAGCAGAGACTGGCGAAAATTACTTTCATGAAAAGCGGTTGCCAAGCTTCCAAAAAACTGCGAGTTGCCTGAAATCTCAGCAAATATTTTTCACCCAATATTGATGATTCTTTCAGGTAATGATCAGTACACCAAAACCACTTGTTCACCAAATTTTATTTTTCTAGGTTTAACCGTTCATTTGCAGTAACCGTTTTCATTTTAGGTTTCACTGTTTTCTCCTATAGGGATACATGTATTTGGAACTCTAAATCAAACACGGTTTGTGCTAGCTCTTTGAAACTTGACACAATAAAGCAGTTTCTAGTTCTATCTCTATGGCTTCTTTGCTGTTGATGTAGCCCTAATCAGAGACTGGCAAAAATCACTTTCATGGAAAGGGGTTGCCAAGCTTCCAAAAAACTACGAGTTTCCTGAAATCTCAGCAAACATTTTTTCACCCAATCTTGATGATTCTTTCAGGAATGATCAGTACACCAAAACCACTTGGCTCACCAAATTTTGTTCTTCTAGGTTAAACCGTTCGTTTGCAGTAACCGTTTTTCATTTTTAGGGTTCACTCTGTTTTCTCCTATCGGGATACATGTATTTGGAACTCTAAATAAAACACGGTTTTGAGCTAGCTCTATCAAACATGACACAATAAAGCAGTCTCAAGTTCTATCTCTATGGTTTGTTTGCTGTTGATGTAGCCCAAATCAGAGACTGGAGAAAATCACTTTCATGGAAAGGGGTTGTCAAGCTTCAAAAAACTACGAGTTGCCTGAAATCTCAGCAAACATTTTTCACCCCATCTTGATGATTCTTTCAGGTAATGATCAGTACACCAAAACCACTTGGCTCACCAAATTTCGTACTTCTAGGTTAAACCGTTTGTTTGCAGTAACCGTTTTCATCTTTAGGTTTCATTCTGTTTTCTCCTATAGGGATACATGTATTTGGAACTCTAAATCAACACGGTTTGTGCTAGCTCTTTGAAACTTGACACAATAAAGCAGTTTCAAGTTCTATCTCTATGCTTTGTTTGCTTTTGATGTAGCCCTAAGCACAGACTGGCGAAAATCACTTTCATAGAAAGGGGTTACCAAGCTTCCAAAAACTACGAGTTGCCTGAAATCTCAGCCAACATTTTTACACCCCATCTTGATGATTCTTTCAGGTAATGATCAGTACACCAAAACCACTTGGCTCACCAAATTTCGTTCTTCTAGTTTAAACCGTTCGTTTGCAGTAACAGTTTTCATTTTTAGGTTTCACTTTGTTTTCTCCTTTAGGGATGCATGTATTTGGAACTCTAAATGAAACACGGTTTTTGCTAGCTCTTTGAAACTTGACACAATAAAGCAATTTCAAGTTCTATCTCTATAGTTTGTTTTCTGTTGATGTAGCTCTAAGCAGAGACTGGCGAAAATCACTTTCTTGGAAAGGGGTTGCCAAGCTTCCAAAAAACTACGAGTTGCCTGAAATCTCAGCCAACATTTTTACACCCAATCTTGATGCTTCTTTCAGGTAATGATCAGTACACCAAAACCACTTGGCTCACCAAATTTCTTTTTCTAGGTTAAACCGTTCGTTTGCAGTAACCGTTTTCATTTTAGGTTTCAGTCTGTTTTGTCCTATAGGGATACATGTATTTGGGAACTCTAAATCAAACACGGTTTGTGCTAGCTCTTTGAAACTTGACACAATAAAGCAGTTTCAAGTTCTATCTCTATGGTTTGTTGGCTGTTGATGTTGCCCTAAGCAGAGACTCGCGAAAATCACTTTCATTGAAAGGGGAGGACAAGCTTCCAAAAAACTACGAGTTGCCTGCAATCTCAGCCAATATTTTTTCACCCAAACTTGATGATTCTTTCAGGTAATGATCAGTACACGAAAACCACATGGCTCACCAAATTTTGTTCTTCTAGGTTTAAAGCGTTCGTTTGCAGTAACCGTTTACATTTTTCGGTTTCACTCTGTTTTCTCCTATAGGGATACATGTATTTGGAACTCTAAATCAAACACGGTTTTTGCTAGCCCTTTGAGACTTGACACAATAAAGCAGTTTCAAGTTCTATCTCTATGGTTTGTTTGCTGTTGATGTAGCCCTAAGCAGAGACTGGCGATAATCACTTTCATGGGAAAGGGGTTGCCAAGCTTCCAAAAAAATTCGAGTTGCCTGAAATCTCAGCCAACATTTTTGCACCCAATCTTGATGATTCTTTCAGGTAATGATCAGTACACCAAAACCACTTGGCTCACCAAATTTCGTTCTTCTAGGTTAATCCGTTCGTTGGCAGTAACCGTTTTCATTTTTAGGTTTCACTCTGTTTTCTCCTATAGGGATACATGTATTTCGAACTCTAAATAAAACACGGTTTTGTGCTAGCTCTTTTGAAACTTGACACAATAAAGCAGTTTCAAGTTCTATCTCTATGGTTTGTTTGCTGTTTATGTAGCCCTAAGCAGAGAGTGGCGAAAATCACTTTAATTGAAAGGGGAGGCCAAGCTTCCAAAAAAACTACGAGTTCCTGAAATCTCAGCCAATATTTTTTACCCAATCTTGACGATTCATTCAGGTAATGATCAGTTCACCAAAACCACTTGGCTCACCAAATTTCGTTCTTCTAGGTTAAACCGTTCGTTGCACTAACCGTTTTCATTTTTAGGTTTCACTCTGTTTTCTCTTATAGGGATACATGTATTTGGAACTCTAGAGCAAACCCGGTTTGTGCTAGCTCTTTGAAACTTGAAACAATAAAGCAGTTTCAAGTTCTATCTCTATGGTTTTGTTTGCTGTTGATGTAGCCCTAAGCAGAGACTGGCGAAAAATCACTTTCTTAGAAAGGGGTTGCCAAGCTTCCAAAAAACTACGAGTTGCCTGAAATCTCAGCCAACATTTTTTCACCCAATCTTGATGATTCTTTCAGGTAATGATCAGTACACGAAAACCACTTGGCTCACCAAATTTTGTTTTTCTAGGTTAAACCGTTCGTTTGCAGGAACCGTTTTCATTTTAGGGTTCACTCTGTTTTCTCCTATAGGGATACATGTATTTGGAACTCTAAATCAAACACGGTTTGTGCTAGCTCTTTGAAACTTGACACAATAAAGCAGTTTCAAGTTCTATCTCTATGGTTTGTTTGCTGTTGATGTATCCCTAAGCAGAGACTGGCGAAAATCACTTTCATGGAAAGGGGAGGACAAGCTTCCAAAAAACTACGAGTTGCCTGAAATCTCAGCCAACATTTTTTCACCCAATCTTGATGATTCTTTCAGGTAATGATCAGGACACCAAAACCACTTGGCTCACCAAATTTCGTTCTTCTAAGTTAAACCGTTCGTTTGCAGTAACCATTTCAATTTTAGGTTTCACTCTGTTTTATCCTATAGTGATACATATATTTGGATCTCTAAATCAAACACGGTTTGTGCTAGCTCTTTGAAACTTGACACAATAAAGCAGTTTCAATTTCTATCACTATGGTTTGTTTGCTGTTGATGTAGCCCTAAGCAGAGAGTGGCGAAAATCACTTTCATGGAAAGGGGTTGCCAAGCTTCTAAAAAACTACGAGTTGCCTGAAATCTCAGCCAACATTTTTCACCCAATCTTGATGATTCTTTCAGGTAATGATCAGTACACCAAACCACTTGGCTCACCAAATTTCGTTCTTCTAGGTTAATCCGTTCGATGGCAGTAACTGTTTTCATTTTTAGGTTTCACTCTGTTTTCTCCTATAGGGATACATGTATTTGGAACTCTAAATCAAACACGGTTTGTGCTAGCTCTTTGAAACTTGACACAACAAAGCAGTTTCAAGTTCTATCTCTATGGTTTGTTTGCTGTTGATGTAGCCCTAAGCAGAGACTAACGAAAATCACTTTCATAGAAATTGGTTGCCAAGCTTCCAAAAAAATACGAATTGCCTGAAATCTCAGCCAACATTTTTTCACCCAATCTTGATGATTCTTTCAGGTAATGATCAGTACACCAAAACCACTTGACTCACCAAATTTGTTCTTCTAGGTTAAACCGTTCGTCTGCAGTAACCGTTTTCATTTTTAGGTTTCACTCTGTTTTCTCTTATCGGGATACATGTATTTTGAACTCTAAATCAAACACGGTTTGTGCTAGCTCTTTGAAACTTGACACAATAAAGCAGTTTCAAGTCCTATCCCTATGGTTTGTTTGCTGTTGATGTAGCCCTAACCAGAGAGTGACGAAAACCACTTTCATGGAAAGGGGTTGCCAAGCTTCCAAAAAACTACGAGTTGCCTGAAATCTCAGCCAACATTTTTTCACCCAATCTTGATGATTCTTTCAGGTAATGATCAGTACACCAAAACCACTTGGCTCACCAAATTCGTTCTTCTAGGTCAAACCGTTCGTTTGCAGTAACCAGTTTCATTTTTAGGTTCCACTCTGTTTTCTCCTATAGGGATACATGTATTTGGAACTCTAAATCAAACACGGTTTGTGCTAGCTCTTTGAAACTTGACACAATAAAGCAGTTTCAAGTTCTATCTCTATGGTTTGTTTGCTGTTGATGTAGCCCTAAGCAGAGACTGGCGAAAATCACTTTCATGGAAAGGGCTTGCCAAGCTTCCAAAAAACTACGAGTTGCCTGAAATCTCAGCCAACATTTTTTCACAAAATCTTGATGATTCTTTCAGATAATTATAAGTACACCAAAACCACTAGGCTCACCAAATTTCGTTCTTCTAGGTTAAACCATTCGTTTGCAGTAACCGCTTTCATTTTTAGGTTTCACTCTATTTTCTCCTATAGGATACATGTATTTGGAACTCTAAATCAAACACGGTTTGTGCTAGCTCTTTGAAACTTGACACAATAAAGCAGTTTCAAGTTCTATCTCTATGGTTTGTTTGCTGTTGATGTAGCACTAAGCAGAGATTGGCGAAAATCACTTTCATTGAAAGGGTTGCCAAGCTTCCAAAAAACTACGAGTTGCCTGAAACCTCAGCCAATATTTTTTCACCCAATCTTGATGATTCATTCATTTAATGATCAGTACACCAAAACCACTTGGCTCACCAAATTTCGTTCTTCTAGGTTAACCGTTCGTTGGAAGTAACCGTTTTCATTTTTAGGTTTCACTCTGTTTTCTCCTATAGAAATACATGTTTTGGAACTCTAAATCAAACACGGTTTTGTGCTAGCTCTTTGAAACATGACACAAATAAAGAAGTTTCTAGTTCTATCTCTATGGTTTTTTTCCTGTTTGATGTAGCCCTAAGCAGTGACTGGCGAAAATCACTTTCATGGGAAAGGGGTTGCCAAGCTTCCAAAAAACTACGAGTTGCCTGAAATCTCAGCCAACATTTTTCACCCAATCTTGATGATTCTTTGAGGTAATGATCAGTACACCAAAACCACATGGCTCACCAAATTTCGTTCTTCTAGGTTAAACCGTTCGTTTGCAGTAACCGTTTTCATTTTTAGGTTTCACTCTGTTTTCTCCTATAGGGATACATGCATTTGGGAACTCTAAATTAAACACGGTTTGTGCTAGCTCTTTGAAACTTGACACAATAAAGGAGTCTCAAGTTCTATCTCTATGGTTTGTTTGCGAAAATCACTTTCATGGAAAGGGGTTTCCAAGCTTCCAAAAATCCACGAGTTGCCTGAAATCTCAGCAAACATTTTTTTACCCAATCTTGATGATTCAGGTAATGATCAGTACACCAAAACCACTTGGCTCACCATATTTCGTTCTTCTAGGTTAAACCGTTCGTTTGCAGTAACCGTTTTCATTTTTAGGTTTCACTCTGTTTTCTCCAATAGGCATACATGTATTCGGAACTCTAAATCAAACACGGTTTTGCTAGCTCTTTGAAACTTGACACAATAAAGCAGTTTCACGTTCTATCTCTATGGTTTGTTTGCTGCTGATGTAGCCCTAAGCAGAGACTGGCGAAAATCACTTTCATGGAAAAGGGGTTGCCAAGCTTCCAAAGAACTACGAGTTTCCTGAAATCTCAGCAACTTTTTTTCACCCAATCTTGATGATTCTTTCAGGTAATGATCAGTACACCAAAACCACTTGGCTCACCAAATTTCGTTCTTCTAGGTTAAACCATTCGTTTGCAGTAACAGTTTTTCTTTTTAGGTTTCACTCTGTTTTCTCCTATAGGGATACATGTATTTGGAACTCTAAATCAAACACGGTTTGTGCTAGCTCCTTGAAACTTGACACAATAAAGCAGTTTCAAGTTCTATCTCTATGATTTGTTTTCTGTTGATGTAGCCCCTAAGCAGACACTGGCGAAAATCACTTCATTTAAAGGGTTGCCAAGCTTCCAAAAAACTGCGAGTTGCCTGAAATCTCAGCCAACATTTTTTTCACCCAATCTATGATTCTTTCAGGTAATGATCAGTACACCAAAACCACTTGGTTCACCAAATTTTCGTTCTTCTAGGATAAACCGTTCGTTTGCAGTAAGCGTTTTCATTTTTAGGTTTCACTCTGATTTCTCCTATACGGATACATGTATTTGGAACTCTAAATCAAACACTGTTTGTGCTAGAACTTTGAAACTTGACACAATAAAGCAGTTTCAAGTTCTATCTCTATGGTTTGTTTGCTGTTGATGTAGCCCTAAGCAGAGAGTGGCGAAAATTACTTTCATGATAAGCGGTTGCCAAGCTTCCAAAAACTGCGAGTTGCCTGAAATCTCAGCAAACATTTTTTCACCCAATATTGATGATTCTTTCAGGTAATGATCAGTACACCAAAACACTTGTTCACAAAATTTTATTCTTCTAGGTTTAACGTTCATTTGCAGTAACCGTTTTCATTTTAGGTTTCACTGTTTTCTCCTATAGGGATACATGTATTTGGAACTCTAAATCAAACACGGTTTTTGCTAGCTCTTTGAAACTTGACACAATAAAGCAGTTTCTAGTTCTATCTCTATGGTTTCTTTGCTGTTGATGTAGCCCTAAGCAGAGACTGGCGAAAATCACTTTCATGGAAAGGGGTTGCCAAGCTTCCAAAAAACTACGAGTTGCCTGAAATCTCAGCCAACATTTTTTCACCCAATCTTGATGATTCTTTCAGGGAATGATCAGTACACCAAACCACTTGGCACACCAAATTGCGTTATTCTAGGTTAAACCGTTCGTTGCACTAACCGTTTTCATTTTTAGGTTTCACTCTGTTTTCTCTTATAGGGATACATGTATTTGGAACTCTAAAGCAAACCCGGTTTGTGCTAGCTCTTTGAAACTTGAAACAATAAAGCAGTTTCAAGTTCTATCCCTATGGTTTGTTTGCTGTTGATGTAGCCCTAAGCAGAGACTGGCGAAAATCACTTTCTTAGAAAGGGTTGCCAAGCTTCCAAAAAACTACGAGTTGCCTGAAATCTCAGCCAACCATTTTTTCACCCAATCTTGATGATTCTTTCAGGTAATGATAAGTACACGAAACCCCTTGGCTCACCAAATTTTGTTTTTTCTAGGTTAAACCGTTCGTTTGCAGGCAGGAACCGTTTTCATTTTTAGGGTTCACTCTGTTTTCTCCTATAGGGATACATGTATTTGGAACTCTAAATCAAACACGGTTTGTGCTAGCTCTTTGAAACTTGACACAATAAAGCAGTTTCAAGTTCTATCACGATGGTTTGTTTGCTGTTGATGTAGCCCTAAGCAGAGAGTGGCGAAAATCACTTTCATGGAAAGGGGTTGCCAAGCTTCTAAAAAACTACGAGTTGCCTGAAATCTCAGCCAACATTTTTTCACCCAATCTTGATGATTCTTTCAGGTAATGATCAGTACACCAAAACCACTTGGCTCACCAAATTTCGTTCTTCTAGGTTAATCCGTTCGATGGCAGTAACTGTTTTCATTTTTAGGTTTCACTCTGTTTTCTCCTATAGGGATACATGAATTTCGAACTCTAAATCAAACACGGTTTGTGCTAGCTCTTTGAAACTTGACACAATAAACAGTTTCAAGTTCTATCTCTATGGTTTGTTTGCTGTTGATGTAGCCCTAAGCAGAGACTGGCGAAAATCACTTTCATAGAAATTGGTTGCCAAGCTTCCAAAAAAATACGAATTGCCTGAAATCTCATCCAACATTTTTTCACCCAATCTTGATGATTCTTTCAGGTAATGATCAGTACACCAAAACCACTTGACTCACCAAATTTGTTCTTCTAGGTTAAACCGTTCGTCTACAGTAACCGTTTTCATTTTTAGGTTTCACTCTGTTTTCTCTTATCGGGATACATGTATTTTGAACTCTAAATCAAACACGGTTTGTGCTAGCTCTTTGAAACTTGACACAAAAAAGCAGTTTCAAGTTCTATCCCTATGGTTTGTTTGCTGTTGATGTAGCTTTAAGCAGAGACTGGTGAAAATGACTTTAATTTAAAGGGGTTGCCAAGCTTCCAAAAAACTACGAGTTGCCTGAAATCTCAGCCAACTTTTTTACACCCAATCTTGATGATTCTTTCAGGTAATGATCAGTACACCAAAACCACTTGGCTCACCAAATTTCGTTCTTCTAGGTCAAACCGTTCGTTTGCAGTAACCAGTTTCATTTTTAGGTTCCACTCTGTTTTCTCCTATAGGGATACATGTATTTGGAACTCTAAATCAAACACGGTTTGTGCTAGCTCTTTGAAACTTGACACAATAAAGCAGTTTCAAGTTCTATCTCTATGGTTTGTTTGCTGTTGATGTAGCCCTAAGCAGAGACTGGCGAAAATCACTTTCATTGAAAGGTCTTGCCAAGCTTCCAAAAAACTACGAGTTGCCTGAAATCTCAGCCAACATTTTTTCACAAAATCTTGATGATTCTTTCAGGTAATAATAAGTACACCAAAACCACTAGGCTCACCAAATTTCGTTCTTCTAGGATAAACCATTCGTTTGCAGTTACCGTTTTCATTTTTAGGTTTCACTCTTTTTTCTCCTATAGGGAGCCATGTATTTGGAAATCTAAATCAAACACGGTTTGTGCTAGCTCTTTGAAACTTGACACAATAAAGCAGTTTCAAGTTCTATCTCTATGGTTTGTTTGCTGTTGATGTAGCCCTAAGCAGAGATTGGCGAAAATCACTTTCATTGAAAGGGGTTGTCAAGCTTCCAAAAAACTACGAGTTGCCTGAAACCTCAGCCAATATTTTTTCACCCAATCTTGATGATTCATTCAGGTAATGATCAGTACACCAAAACCACTTGGCTCACCAAATTTCGTTCTTCTAGGTTAAACCGTTCGTTGGAAGTAACCGTTTTCATTTTTAGGTTTCACTCTGTTTTCTCCTATAGAAATACATGTATTTGGAACTCTAAATCAAACACGGTTTGTGCTAGCTCTTTGAAACTTGACACAATAAAGAAGTTACAAGTTCTATCTCTATGGTTTTTTTCCTGTTGATGTAGCCCTAAGCAGTGACTGGCGAAAATCACTTTCATGGAAAGGGGTTGCCAAGCTTCCAAAAAACTACGAGTTGCCTGAAATCTCAGCCAACATTTTTTCACCCAATCTTGATGATTCTTTAAGGTAATGATCAATACACCAAAACCACATGGCTCACCAAATTTCGTTCTTCTAGGTTAATCCGTTCGATGGCAGTAACTGTTTTCATTTTTAGGTTTCACTCTGTTTTCTCCTATAGGGATACATGTATTTCGAACTCTAAGTCAAACACGGTTTGTGCTAGCTCTTTGAAACTTGACACAATAAAGCAGTTTCAAGTTCTATCTCTATGGTTTGTTTGCTGTTGATGTAGCCCTAAGCAGAGACTGGCGAAAATCACTTTCATAGAAATTGGTTGCCAAGCTTCCAAAAAAATACGAATTGCCTGAAATCTCAGCCAACATTTTTTCACCCAATCTTGATGATTCTTTCAGGTAATGATCAGTACACCAAAACCACTTGACTCACCAAATTTGTTCTTCTAGGTTAAACCGTTCGTCTGCAGTAACCGTTTTCATTTTTTGGTTTCACTCTGTTTTCTCTTATCGGGATACATGTATTTTGAACTCTAAATCAAACACGGTTTGTGCTAGCTCTTTGAAACTTGACACAATAAAGCAGTTTCAAGTTCTATCCCTATGGTTTGTTTGCTGTTGATGTAGCCCTAAGCAGAGAGTGACGAAAACCACTTTCATGGAAAGGGGTTGCCAAGCTTCCAAAAAACTACGAGTTGCCTGAAATCTCAGCCAACATTTTTACACCCAATCTTGATGATTCTTTCAGGTAATGATCAGTACACCAAAACCACTTGGCTCACCAAATTTCGTTCTTCTAGGTCAAACCGTTCGTTTGCAGTAACCAGTTTCATTTTTAGGTTCCACTCTGTTTTCTCCTATAGGGATACATGTATTTGGAACTCTAAATCAAACATGGTTTGTGCTAGCTCTTTGAAACTTGACACAATAAAGCAGTTTCAAGTTCTATCTCTATGGTTTGTTTGCTGTTGATGTAGCCCTAAGCAGAGACTGGCGAAAATCACTTTCATGGAAAGGGGTTACAAAGCTTCCAAAAAACTACGAGTTGCCTGAAATCTCAGCCAACATTTTTACACCCAGTGTTGATGATTCTTTCAGGTAATGATCAGTACACCAAAACCACTTGGCTCACCAAATTTCGTTCTTCTAGGTTAAACCGTTCGTTTGCAGTAACCGTTTTCATTTTTAGGTTTCACTTTGTTTTCTCCTTTAGGGATGCATGTATTTGGAACTCTAAATCAAACACGGTTTTTGCTAGCTCTTTGAAACTTGACACAGTAAAGCATTTTCAAGTTCTATCTCTATAGTTTGTTTGCTGTTGATGTAGCCCTAAGCAGAGACTGGTGAAAATCACTTTCATGGAAAGGGGTTGCCAAGCTTCCAAAAAACTACGAGTTGCCTGAAATCTCAGTCAACATTTTTTCACCCAATCTTGATGATTCTTTCAGGTAATGATCAGTAAACCAAAACCACTTGGCTCACCAAATTTCTTTTTCTAGGTTAAACC
>NW_027521349.1:0-26544 GCF_052094955.1 Ictidomys tridecemlineatus
GTGTCAAGTTTCAAAGAGCTAGTAAAAACCGTGTTTGATTTAGAGTTCCAAATACATGTATCCCTATAGGAGAAAACAGAGTGAAACCTAAAAATGAAAACGGTTACTGCAAACGAACGGTTTAACCTAGAAGAATGAAATTTGGTGAGCCAAGTGGTTTTGGTGTACTAATCATTACCTGAAAGAATCATCAAGATTGGGTGAAAAAATGTTTGCTGAGATTTCAGGCAACTCGTAGTTTTTTGGAAGCTTGGCAACCCCTTTCCATGAAAGTGGTTTTCGTCAGTCTCTGCTTAGGACTACATCTACAGCAAACAAACCATAGAGACAGAACTTGAAACTGCTTTCTTTTGTCAAGTTTCAAAGACCTATCACAAACCGTATTTGATTTAGAGTTCCAAATACATGTATCCCTACAGGAGAAAACAGAGTGAAACCTAAAAATGAAAACGGTTACTGCAAACGAATGGTTTAACCTAGAAAAACGAAATTTCGTGATCCAAGTGGTTTTGGTGTACTGATCATTACCTGAAAGAATCATCAAGATTTGGTGAAAAAATGTTTGCTGAGATTTCAGGCAACTCGTAGTTTTCTGGAAGCTTGGCAACCCCCGTTCAATGAAAGTGATTTTCGCCAGTCTCTGCTTAGAGCTACATCAACAGCAAACAAACCATAGAGATAGAACTTGAAACTGCTTTATTGTGTCAAGTTCAAAGAGCTAGCACAAACCGTGTTTGATTTAGAGTTCCAAATACATGTATCCCTATAGGAGAAAACAGAGTGAAACCTAAAAATGAAAACGGTTACTGCAAACGAACGGTTTAACCTAGAAGAACGAAATTTGGTGAGCCAAGTGGTTTTGGTGTACTGATCATTACCTGAAAGAATCATCAAGATTGGGTGAAAAAATGTTTGCTGAGATTTCAGGCAACTCGTAGTTTTTTGGAAGCTTGGCAACCCCTTTCCATGAAAGTGATTTTCGCCATTCTCTGCTTAGAGGTACATCAACAGCAAACAAACCATAGAGATAGAACTTGAAACTGCTTTATTGTGTCAAGTTTCAAAGAGCTAGCACAAACCTTGTTTTATTTAGAGTTCCAAATACTTGTATCCCTATAGGAGATAACAGAGTGAAAACTAAAAATGAAAACGGTTATTGCAAACGAACGGTTTAACCTAGAAGAACAAAATTTGGTGAGCCAAGTGGTTTTGGTGTACTGATCATTACCTGAAAGAATCATCAAGATTGGGTGAAAAAATGTTTGCTGAGATTTCAGGGAACTCGTAGTTTTTTGGAAGCTTGGCAACCCCTTTCCATGAAAGTGATTTTCGCCAGTCTCTGCTTAGGGCTACATCAACAGCAAACAAACCATAGAGATAGAACTTGAAACTGCTTTCTTGTGTCAAGTTTCAAAGAGCTAGCACAAACCGTGTTTGATTTAGAGTTCCAAATACATGTATCCCTATAGGAGAAAACAGAGTGAAACCTAAAAAAGAAAACGGTTACTGCAAACGAACGTTTTAACCTAGAGAAAGAAATTTGGTGAGCCAAGTGGTTTTGATGTACTGATCATTACCTGAAAGAATCATCAAGATTGGGTGAAAAAATGTTTGCTGAGATTTCAGGCAACTCGTAGATTTTGGAAGCTTGGCAACCCCTTTCCATGAAAGTGATTTTCGCCACTCTCTGCTTAGGGCTACATCAACAGCAAACAAACCATAGAGATAGAATTGAAACTGCTTTCTTGTGTCAAGTTTCAAAGAGCTAGCACAAACGTGTTTGATTTAGAGTTCCAAATACATGTATCCCTATAGGAAAAAAGTGAGTGAAACCTAAAAAAGAAAACGGTTCCTGCAAACGAAAGGTTTAACCTAGAAGAACGAAACTTGGTGAGCCAAGTGGTTTTGGTGTACTGATCATTACCTGAAAGAATCATCAAGATTGGGTGAAAAAATGTTTGCTTAGATTTCAGGCAACTCGTAGTTTTTTGGAAGCTTGGCAACCCCTTTCCATGAAAGTGATTTTCGCCAGTCTCTGCATAGGGCTACATCAACAGCAAACAAACCATAGAGATAGATCTTGAAACCTCTTCATTGTGTCAAGTTTCAAAGAGCTAGTACAAACCGTGTTTGATTTAGAGTTCCAAATACATGTATCCCTATAGGAGAAAACAGAGTGAAACATAAAAATGAAAACGGTTACTGCAAACGAACGGTTTAACCGAGAAGAACGAAATTTGGTGAGCCAAGTGGTTTTGGTGTACTGATCATTACTTGAAAGAATCATCAAGATTGGGTGAAAAAATGTTTGCTGAGATTCAGGCAACTCGTATTTTTTTGGAAGCTTGGCAACCCCTTTCCATGAAAGTGATTTTTGCCAGTCTCTGCTTAGGGCTACATCAACAGCAAACAAACCATAGAGATTGAACTTGAAACTGCTTTATTGTGTCAAGTTTCAAAGAGCTAGCACAAACCGTGTTTGATTTAGAGTTCCAAATACATGTATCCCTATAAGAGAAAACAGAGTGAAACCTAAAAATGAAAACTTTTACTGCAAACAAACGGTTTAACCTAGAAGAACGAAATTTGGTGAGCCAAGTGGTGTGGGTGTACTGATCATTACCTGAAAAAATCATCAAGATTGGGTGAAAACATGTTTGCTGAGATTTCAGGCAACTCGTAGTTTTTTCGAAGCTTGGCAACCCCTTTCCATAAAAGGGATTTTCGCCAGTCTCTGCTTAGGGCTACATGAACAGCAAACAAACCATAGAGATAGAACTTGAAACTGCTTTATTTTTTCAAGTTTCAAAGGGCTAGCAAAAACCGTGTTTGATTTAGAGTTCCAAATACATGTATCCCTACAGGAGAAAACAGAGTGAAACCTAAAAATGAAAACGGTTACTGCAAACGAACGGTTTAACCTAGAAGATCGAAATTTGGTGAGCCAAGTGGTTTTGGTGTACTGATCATTACCTTAAAGAATCATCAAGATTGGGTGAAAAAATGTTTGCTGAGATTTCAGGCAACTCGTAGTTTGTTGGAAGCTTGGCAACCCCTTTCCATGAAAGTGATTTTCGCCAGTCTCTACTTAGGGCTACATCAACAGCAAACAAACCATAGAGATAGAACTTGAAACTGCTTTAATTGTTTAAGTTTCAAATGTCTAGCACAAAACTGTTTGATTTAGAGTTCCAAATACATGTATCCCTATAGGAGAAAACAGAGTGAAACCTAAAAATGAAAACGGTTACTGCAAACGAACGGTTTAACCTAGAAGAACGAAATTTGATGAGCCAAGTGGTTTTGGGGTACTGATCATTACTTGAAAGAATCATCAAGATTGGGTGAAAAAATGTTTGCTGAGATTTCAGGCAACTCGTAGTATTTTGGAAGCTTGGCAACCCCTTTCCATGAAAGTGATTTTTGCCAGTCTTTGCTTAGGGCTACATCAACAGCAAACAAACCATAGAGATGAGTGAAACCTAAAAATGAAAACGGTTACTGCAAACGAATGGTTTAACCTAGAAAAACGAAATTTGGTGAGCCAAGTGATTTTGGTGTACTGATCATTACTTGAAAGAATCATCAAGATTGGGTGAAAAAATGTTTGCTGAGATTTAAGGGAACTCGTAGTTTTTTGGAAGCTTGGCAACCCCTTTTCATGAAAGTGATTTTCACAAGTCTCTGCTTAGGGCTACATCAACAGCAAACAAACCATAGAGATAGAACTTGAAACTGCTTTATTGTGTCAAGTTTCAAAGCGCTAGCACAAACCGTGTTTGATTTAGAGTTCCAAATACATGTATCCCTATAGGAGAAAACAGAGTGAAACCTAAAAATGAAAACGGTTACTGCAAATGAACGGTTTAACCTAGAAGAACGAAATATGGTGAGCCAAGTGGTTTTGTGTACTGATCATTACTTGAAAGAATCATCAAGATTGGGTGAAAAAATGTTTGCTGAGATTTCAGGCAACTCGTAGTTTTTTGGAAGCTTGGCAACCCCTTTCCATGAAAGTGATTTTCGCCAGTCTCTGCTTAGGGCGACATCAACAGCAAACAAACCATAGAGATAGAACTTGAAACTGCTTTCTTGTGTCAAGTTTCAAAGAGCTAGCACAAACCGTGGTTTGATTTAGAGTTCCAAATACATGTATCCCTATAGGAGAAAAGTGAGTGAAACCTAAAAAGGAAAACGGTTACTGCAAACGAAAGGTTTAACCTAGAAGAACGAAACTTGGTGAGCCCAGTGGTTTTGGTGTACTGATCATTACCTGAAAGAATCATCAAGATTGGGTGAAAAAACGTTTTCTTAGATTTCAGGCAACTCGTAGTTTTTTGGAAGCTTGGCAACCCCTTTCCATGAAAGTGATTTTCGCCAGTCTCTGCATAGGGCTACATCAACAGCAAACAAACCATAGAGATAGAACTTGAAACCTCTTCATTGTGTCAAGTTTCAAAGAGCTAACATAAACCGTGTTTGATTTAGAGTTCCAAATACATGTATCCCTATAGGAGAAAACAGAGTGAAACCTAAAAATGAAAACGGTTACTGCAAACGAATGGTTTAACCTAGAAAAACGAAATTTGGTGAGCCAAGTGGTTTTGGTGTACTGATCATTACTTGAAAGAATCATCAAGATTGGGTGAAAAAATGTTTGCTGAGATTTCAGGCAACTCGTATTTTTTTGGAAGCTCGGCAACCCCTTTCCATGAAAGTGATTTTCGCAAGTCTCTGCTTAGGGCTACATCAACAGCAAACAAACCATAGAGATAGAACTTGAAACTGCTTTATTGTGTCAAGTTTCAAAGCGCTAGCACAAACCGTGTTTGATTTAGAGTTCCAAATACATGTATCCCTATAGGAGAAAACAGAGTGAAACCTAAAAATGAAAATGGTTACTGCAAACGAACGGTTGAACCTAGAAAAACGAAATTTGGTGAGCCAAGTGGTTTTGGTGTACTGATCATTACCTGAAAGAATCATCAAGATTGGGTGAAAAAATGTTTGCTGAGATTTCATCAACTCGTGGTTTTGTGGAAGCTTGGCAACCCCTTTCCATGAAAGTGATTTTCGCCAGTCTCTGCTTAGGGCTACATCAACAACAAACAAACATAGAGTTAGAACTTGAAACTGCTTTATTGTGTCAAGTTTCAAAGAGCTAGCACAAACCGTGTTTTATTTAGAGTTCCAAATACATGTATCCCTATAGGAGAAAACAGAGTGAATCCTAAAAATGAAAACGGTTACTGCAAACGAACGATTTAAACTATAAGGACAAAATTTGGTGAGCCAAGTGGTTTTGGTGTACTGATCATTACCTGAAAGAAACATCAAGTTTGTGTGAAAAAATGTTTGCTGAGATTTCAGGCAACTCGTAGTTTTTTGGAAGCTTGGCAACCCCTTTCCATTAAAGTGATTTTCACCAGTCTCTGCTTAGGGCTACATCAACAGCAAACAAACCATAGAGTTAGAACTTGAAACTGCTTTATTGTGTCAAGTTTCAAAGGGCTAGCACAAACCGTGTTTGATTTAGAGTTCCAAATACATGTATCCCTATAGGAGAAAACAGAGTGAAACTAAAAATGAAAACGGTTACTGCAAACGAACTGTTTAACCTAGAAGAACGAAATTTGGTGAGCCAAGTGGTTTTGGTGTACTGATCATTACCTGAAAGAATTATCCAGATTGGGAGAAAAATTGTTTGCTGAGATTTCAGGCAACTCGTAGTTTTCTGGCAGCTTGGCAACCCCTTTCCATGAAAGTGATTTTCGCCAGTCTCTGCTTAGGGCTACATCAACAGCAAACAAACCATAGAGAAAGAACTTGAAACTACTTTCTTGTTTCAAGTTTCAAAGAGCTACCACAAACCATGTTTGATTCAGAGTTCGAAATACATGTATCGCTATAGGAGAATACAGAGTGAAACCTAAAAAGAAAACGGTTACTGCAAACGAACGGTTTAACCAAGAAGAACGAAATTTGGTGAGCCAAGTGGTTTTGGTGTACTGATCATTACCTGAAAGAATCATCAAGATTGGGTTAAAAAATATTTGCTGAGATTTCAGGCAACTCGTAGTTTTTTGGAAGCTTGGCAACCCCTTTCCATGAAAGTGATTTTCGCCAGTCTCTGCTTAGGGCTACATCAACAGACAACAAACCATAGATATAGAACTTGAAACTGCTTTTTTGTGTCAAGTTTCAAAGAGCTAGCACAAACCGTGTTTGATTTAGAGTTCCAAATACATGTATCCCTATAGGAGAAAACAGAGTGAAACCTAAAAAAGAAAACGGTTACTGCAAACGAACGGTTTAACCTAGAAGAACGAAATTTGGAGAGCCAAGTTGTATTGATGTACTGATCATTACCTAAAAGAATCATCAAGATTGGGTAAAAAAATGTTTGCTGAGATTTCAGGCAACTCGTAGTTTTTTGGAAGCTTGGCAACCCCTTTCCATGAAAGTGATTTTCGCCAGTCTCTGCTTAGGGCTACATCAACAGCAAACAAACCATAGAGATAGAACTTGAAACTCCGTTCTTGTGTCAAGTTTCAAAGAGCTAGCACAAACCGTGTTTGATTTAGAGTTCCAAATACATGTATCCCTATAGGAGAAAACAGAGTGAAACCTAAAAATGAAAACGGTTACTGCAAACGAACGGTTTAACCTAGAAGAACGAAATTTGGTGAGCCAGTGGTTTTGGTGTACTGATCATTACCTGAGAGAATCATCAAGATTGGGTGAAAAAATGTTTGCTGAGATTTCAGGCAACTCGTAGTTTTTCAGAAGTTTGGCAACCCCTTTCCATATAAGTGATTTTCGCCAGTCTCTTCTTAGGGCTACATAAACAGCAAACAAACCATAGAGATAGAACTTGAAACTGCTTTATTGTGTCAAGGTTCAAAGAGCTAGCCCAAACCGTGTTTGATTTAGAGTTCCAAATACATGTATCCCTATAGGAGAAAACAGAGTGAAACCTAAAAATGAGAACGGTTACTGCAAACTAACGGTTTAACCTAGAAGAACGAAATTTGGTGAGCCAAGTGGTTTTGGTGTAGTGATCATTACCTGAAAGAATCATCAAGATTGGGTGAAAAAATGTTTGCTGAGATTTCAGGCAACTCGTAGTTTTTTTGAAGCTTGGCAACCACGTTCAATGAAAGTGATTTTCGCCAGTCTCTGCTTAGGGCTACATAAACAGCAAAGAAACCATAGAGATAGACCTTGAAACTGCTTTCTTGTGTCAAGTTTCAAAGAGCTAGCACAAACCGTGTTTGTATTAGAGTTTCAAATAGATGTATCCCTATAGGAAAAAAACAGAGTGAAACCTAAAAATGAAAACGGTTACTGCAAACGAACGGTTTAACCTAGAAGAACGAAATTTGGTGAGCCAAGTTGTTTTGGTGTACTGATCATTACCTGAAAGAATCATCAAGATTGGGTGAAAAAATGTTTTCTGAGATTTCAGGCAACTCGTAGTTTTTTGGAAGCTTGGCAACCCCTTTCCATGAAAGTGATTTTCGCCAGTCTCTGCTTAGGGCTACATAAACAGCAAAGAAACCATAGAAATAGAACTTGAAACTGCTTTCTTGTGTCAAGTTTCAAAGAGCTAGCACAAACCGTGTTTGTATTAGAGTTTCAAATACAGGTATCCCTATAGGAAAAAAACAGAGTGAAACCTAAAAATGAAAACGGTTACTGCAAACGAACGGTTTAACCTAGAAGAACGAAATTTGGTGAGCCAAGTTGTTTTGGTGTACTGATCATTACCTTAAAGAATCATCAAGATTGGGTGAAAAAATGTTTGCTGAGATTTCAGGCAACTCGTAGATTTCTGGAAGCTTGGCAACCACGTTCAATGAAAGTGATTTTCGCCAGTCTCTGCTTAGGGCTACATCAACAGCAAACAAACCATAGCGATAGAACTTGAAACTGCTTTCTTGTGTCAAGTTTCAAAGAGCTAGGAAAAACCGTGTTTGATTTAGAGTTTCAAATACATGTATCCCTATAGGAGAAAACATAGTGAAACCTAAAAAAGAAAACGGTTACTGCAAACGAACTGTTTAACCTAGAAGAATGAAATTTGGAGAGCCACGTGGTATTGGTGTACTGATCATAACCTGAAAGAATCATCAAGATTGGGTGAAAAAATGTTTGCTGAGATTTCAGGAAACTCGTAATTTTTTGTAATCTTGGCAACCCCTTTCCATGAAAGTGATTTTCGCCAGTCTCTGCTTAGGGCTACATCAACAGCAAACAAACCATAGAGAAAGAACTTGAAACTGCTTTCTTGTGTCAAGTTTCAAAGAGCTAGTAAAAACCGTGTTTGATTTAGAGTTCCAAATACATGTATCCCTATAGGAGAAAACAGAGTGAAACCTAAAAATGAAAACGGTTACTGCAAACGAACGGTTTAACCTAGAAGAATGAAATTTGGTGAGCCAAGTGGTTTTGGTGTACTAATCATTACCTGAAAGAATCATCAAGATTGGGTGAAAAAATGTTTGCTGAGATTTCAGGCAACTCGTAGTTTTTTGGAAGCTTGGCAACCCCTTTCCATGAAAGTGGTTTTCGTCAGTCTCTGCTTAGGACTACATCTACAGCAAACAAACCATAGAGACAGAACTTGAAACTGCTTTCTTTTGTCAAGTTTCAAAGACCTATCACAAACCGTATTTGATTTAGAGTTCCAAATACATGTATCCCTACAGGAGAAAACAGAGTGAAACCTAAAAATGAAAACGGTTACTGCAAACGAATGGTTTAACCTAGAAAAACGAAATTTCGTGATCCAAGTGGTTTTGGTGTACTGATCATTACCTGAAAGAATCATCAAGATTTGGTGAAAAAATGTTTGCTGAGATTTCAGGCAACTCGTAGTTTTCTGGAAGCTTGGCAACCCCGTTCAATGAAAGTGATTTTCGCCAGTCTCTGCTTAGAGCTACATCAACAGCAAACAAACCATAGAGATAGAACTTGAAACTGCTTTATTGTGTCAAGTTCAAAGAGCTAGCACAAACCGTGTTTGATTTAGAGTTCCAAATACATGTATCCCTATAGGAGAAAACAGAGTGAAACCTAAAAATGAAAACGGTTACTGCAAACGAACGGTTTAACCTAGAAGAACGAAATTTGGTGAGCCAAGTGGTTTTGGTGTACTGATCATTACCTGAAAGAATCATCAAGATTGGGTGAAAAAATGTTTGCTGAGATTTCAGGCAACTCGTAGTTTTTTGGAAGCTTGGCAACCCCTTTCCATGAAAGTGATTTTCGCCATTCTCTGCTTAGAGGTACATCAACAGCAAACAAACCATAGAGATAGAACTTGAAACTGCTTTCTTGTGTCAAGTTTCAAAGAGCTAGCACAAACCTTGTTTTATTTAGAGTTCCAAATACTTGTATCCCTATAGGAGATAACAGAGTGAAAACTAAAAATGAAAACGGTTATTGCAAACGAACGGTTTAACCTAGAAGAACAAAATTTGGTGAGCCAAGTGGTTTTGGTGTACTGATCATTACCTGAAAGAATCATCAAGATTGGGTGAAAAAATGTTTGCTGAGATTTCAGGGAACTCGTAGTTTTTTGGAAGCTTGGCAACCCCTTTCCATGAAAGTGATTTTCGCCAGTCTCTGCTTAGGGCTACATCAACAGCAAACAAACCATAGAGATAGAACTTGAAACTGCTTTCTTGTGTCAAGTTTCAAAGAGCTAGCACAAACCGTGTTTGATTTAGAGTTCCAAATACATGTATCCCTATAGGAGAAAACAGAGTGAAACCTAAAAAAGAAAACGGTTACTGCAAACGAACGTTTTAACCTAGAAGAACGAAATTTGGTGAGCCAAGTGGTTTTGATGTACTGATCATTACCTGAAAGAATCATCAAGATTGGGTGAAAAAATGTTTGCTGAGATTTCAGGCAACTCGTAGATTTTGGAAGCTTGGCAACCCCTTTCCATGAAAGTGATTTTCGCCAGTCTCTGCTTAGGGCTACATCAACAGCACGCAAACCATAGAGATAGAACTTGAAATTGCTTTCTTGTGTCAAGTTTCAAAGAGCTAGCCCAAACCGTGTTTGATTTAGAGTTCCAAATACATGTATCCCTATAGGAGAAAACAGAGTGAAAACTAAAAATGTAAACGGTTACTGCAAACGAACGGTTCAAACTAGAAGAACGAAATATTGTGAGCCAAGTGGTTTTGGTGTACTGATCATTACCTGAAAGAATCATCAAGATTGGGTGAAAAAATGTTTGCTGAGATTTCAGGCAACTCGTAGTTTTTTGGAAGCTTGGCAACCCCTTTCCATGAAAGTGATTTTCGCCAGTCTCTGCTTAGGGCTACATCAACAGCAAACAAACCATAGAGATAGAACTTGAAACTGCTTTTTTGTGTCAAGTTTGAAAGAGCTAGCACAAACCGTGTTTCATTTATAGTTCCAAATACATGTATCCCTAGAGGAGAAAACAGAGTGAAACCTAAAAATGAAAACGGTTACTGCAAACGAACGGTTTAAACTAGAAGAACGAAATTTGGTGGGCCATGTGGTTTTGATGTACTGATCATTACCTGAAAGAATCATCAAGTTTGGGTAAAAAAATGTTTGCAGAGATTTAAGGCAACTCGTAGTTTTTTGGAAGCTTGGCAACCCGTTTCGATGAGAGTGATTTTCACCAGTCTCTGCTTAGGGCTACATCAACAGCTAACAAACCATAGAGATAGAACTTGAAACTGCTTTCTTCTGTCAAGTTTCAAAGAGCTAGCATAAAACGTGTTTGATTTAGAGTTCCAAATATATGTATCCGTATAGGAGAAAACAGAGTGAAACCTAAAAATGAAAAGTGTTACTGCAAACGAACGACTTAACCTAGAAGAACGAAATTTGTTGAGCCAAGTGGTTTTGGTGTACTGATCATTACCTGAAATAATCATCAAGATAGGGTGAAAAAATGTTTGCTGAGATTTCAGGCAACTCGTAGTTTTTTGGAAGCTTGGCAACCCCATTTCATGAAAGTCATTTTCGCCAGTCTCTGCTTAGGGCTACATCAACAGCAAACAAACCATAGAGATAGAACTTGAAACTGCTTTCTTGTGTCAAGTTTCAAAGAGCTAGCACAAACCGTGTTTGATTTAGAGTTCCAAATACATGTATCCCTATAGAAGAAAACAGAGTGAAACCTAAAAATGAAAAAGGTTACTGCAAAAGAACGGTTTAATCTAGAAGAACAAAATTTGGTGAGCCAAGTGGTTTTGGTGTACTGTTCATTACTTGAAAGAATCATCAAGATTGGGTGAAAAAATGTTTGCTGAGATTTCAGGCAACTCGTAGTTTTTTGGAAGCTTGGCAACCCCTTTCCATGAAAGTGATTTTCACCAGTCTCTGCTTAGGGCTACATCAACAGCAAACAAACCATAGAGATAGAACTTGAAACTGCTTTCTTGTGTCAAGTTTCAAAGAGCTAGCACAAACCGTGTTTGATTTAGAGTTCCAAAAACATGTATCCCTATAGGAAAAAACAGAGTGAAACCTAAAAATGAAAACGGTTACTGCAAACGAACGGTTTAACCTAGAAGAACGAAATTTGGTGAGCCAAGTGGTTTTGGTGTACTGATCATTACCTGAAAGAATCATCAAGATTGGGTGAAAAAATGTTTGCTGAGATTTCAAGCAAATCGTAGTTTTTTGGAAGCTTGGCAACCCCTTTCCATGAAAGTGATTTTCGCCAGTCTCTGCTTAGGGCTACATCAACAGCAAACAAACCATAGAGATAGAACTTGAAACTGCTTTCTTGTGTCAAGTTTCAAAGAGCTAGCACAAACCGTGTTTGATTTAGAGTTCCAAATACATGTATCCCTATAGGAGGAAACAGAGTGAAACCTAAAAAAGAAAAGGTTACTGCAAACGAACGGTTTAACCTAGAAGAACGAAATTTGGTGAGCCAAGTGGTTTTGGTGTACTGATCATTACCTGAAAGAATCATCAAGATTGGGTGAAAAAATGTTTGCTGAGATTTCAGGCAACTCGTAGTTTTTTGGAAGCTTGGCAACCCCTTTCCATGAATGTGATTTTCGCCAGTCTCTTCTTAGGGCTACATCAACAGCAAACAAACCAAAGAGATAGAACTTGAAACTGCTTTCTTGTGTCAAGTTTCAAAGAGCTAGCACAAACCGTGTTTGATTTAGAGTTCCAAATACATGTATCCCTATAGGAGAAAACAGAGTGAAACCTAAAAATGAAAACGGTTACTGCAAACGAACGGTTTAACCTAGAAGAACGAAATTTGGTGAGCCAAGTGGTTTTGGTGTAGTGATCATTACCTGAAAGAATCATCAAGATTGGGTGAAAAAATGTTTGCTGAGATTTCAGGCAACTCGTAGTTTTTTGGAAGCTTGGCAACCTCTTTCCATGAAAGTGATTTTCGCCAGTCTCTGCTTAGGGCTACATCAATAGCAAACAAACCATAGAGATAGAACTTGAAACTACTTTCTTGTTTCAAGTTTCAAAGCGCTAGCACAAACCGTGTTTGATTTAGAGTTCCAAATACATGTATCCCTACAGGAGAATACAGAGTGAAACCTAAAAAAGAAAACGATTACTGCAAACGAACGGTTTAACCTAGAAGAACGAAATTTGGAGAGCCAAGTGGTATTGATGTACTGATCATTACCTGAAAGAATCATCAATATTGGGTGAAAAAATGTTTGCTGAGATTTCAGGCAACTCGTAGTTTTTTGGAAGCTTGGCAACCCCTTTCCATGAAAGTGATTTTCGCCAGTCTCTGCTTAGGGCTACATCTACAGCAAACAAACCATAGAGACAGAACTTGAAAATGCTTTCTTGTGTCAAGTTTCAAGAGCTAGCAAAAACCTTGTTTGATTTAGAGTTCCAAATACATGTATCCCTATGGGAGAAAACAGAGTGAAACCTAAAAATGAAAACGGTTACTGCAAACGAACGGTTTAACCTAGAAGATCGAAATTTGGTGAGCCAAGTGGTTTTGTTGTACTGATCATTACCTGAAAGAATCATCAAGATTGGGTGAAAAAATGTTTGCTGAGATTTCAGGCAACTCGTAGATTTTGGAAGCTTGGCAACCCCTTTCCATGAAAGTCATTTTCGCCAGTCTCTGCTTAGGGCTACATCAACAGCAAACAAACCATAGAGATAGAACTTGAAACTGCTTTCTTGTGTCAAGTTTCAAAGAGCTATCACAAACCGTATTTGATTTAGAGTTCCAAATACATGTATCCCTACAGGAGAAAACAGAGTGAAACCTAAAAATGAAAACGGTTACTGCAAACGAACGGTTTAACCTAGAAAAACGAAATTTGGTGATCCAAGTGGTTTTGGTGTACTGATCATTACCTGAAAGAATCATCAAGATTGGGTGAAAAAATGTTTGCTGAGATTTCAGGCAACTCGTAGTTTTCTGGAAGCTTGGCAACCCCTTTCCATGAAAGTGATTTTCGCCAGTCTCTGCTTAGGGCTACATCAACAGCAAACAAACCATAGAGATAGAACTTGAAACTGCTTTATTGTGTCATGTTTCAAAGAGCTAGCACAAACCGTGTTTGATTTAGAGTTCCAAATTCATGTATTCCTATAGGAGAAAACAGAGTGAAACCTAAAAATGAAAACGGTTACTGCAAACGATCGGTTTAACCTAGAAGAATGAAATTTGGTGAGCCAAGTGGTTTTCGTGTACTGATCATTACCTGAAAGAATCATCAAGATTGGGTGAAAAAATGTTTGCTGAGATTTCAGGCAACTCGTAGTTTTTTGGAAGCTTGGCAACCCCTTTCCATGAAAGTGATTTTCGCCAGTCTCTGCTTAGGGCTACATCAACAGCAAACAAACCATAGAGATAGAACTTGAAACTGCTTTCTTGTGTCAAGTTTCAAAGAGCTAGCACAAACCGTGTTTGATTTAGAGTTCCAAATACATGTATCCCTATAGGAGAAAACAGAGTGAAACCTAAAAATGAAAACGGTTACTGCAAACGAACGGTTTAACCTAGAAGAACGAAATTTGGTGAGCCAAGTGGTTTTGGTGTAGTGATCATTACCTGAAAGAATCATCAAGATTGGGTGAAAAAATGTTTGCTGAGATTTCAGGCAACTCGTATTTTTTTGGAAGCTTGGCAACCCCTTTCCATGAAAGTGATTTTCGCCAGTCTCTGCTTAGGGCTACATCAACAGCAAACAAACCATAGACAAAGAACTTGAAACTGCTTCTTTGTGTCAAGTTTGAAAGAGCTAGCACAAACCGTGTTTGATTTATAGTTCCAAATACATGTATCCCTATAGGAGAAAACAGAGTGAAACCTAAAAATGAAAACGGTTACTGCAAACGAACGGTTTAAACGAGAAGAACGAAATTTGGTGAGCCAAGTGGTTTTGGTTTACTGATCTTTACCTGAAAGAATCATCAAGTTTGGGTAAAAAAATGTTTGCAGAGATTTAAGGCAACTTGTAGTTTTTTTGGAAGCTTGGCAACCCGTTTCAATGAGAGTGATTTTCACCAGTCTCTGCTTAGGGCTACATCAACAGCTAACAAACCATAGAGATGGAGCTTGAAACTGCTTTCTTCTGTCAAGTTTCAAAGAGCTAGCACAAACCGTGTTTGATTTAGAGTTCCAAATATATGTATCCGTGTAGGAGAAAACAGAGTGAAACCTAAAAATGAAAAGTGTTACTGCAAACGAACGATTTAACCTAGAAGAACAAAATTTGTTGAGCCAAGTGGTTTTGGTGTACTGATCATTACCTGAAATAATCATCAAGATAGGGTGAAAAAATGTTTGCTGAGATTTCAGGCAACTCGTAGTTTTTTGGAAGCTTGGAAACCCCTTTTCATGAAAGTCATTTTCGCCAGTCTCTGCTTAGGGCTACATCAACAGCAAACAAACCATAGAGATAGAACTTGAAACTGCTTTCTTGTGTCAAGTTTCAAAGAGCTAGCACAAACCGTGTTTGATTTAGAGTTCCAAATACATGTATCCCTATAGAAGAAAACAGAGTGAAACCGAAAAATGAAAAAAGGTTACTGCAAAAGAACGGTTTAACCTAGAAAAACAAAATTTGGTGAGCCAAGTGGTTTTGGTGAACTTATCATTACCTGACAGAATCATCAAGATTGGGTGAAAAAAATGTTTGCTGAGATTTCAGGCAACTCGTAGTTTTTTGGAAGCTTGGTAACCCCTTTCCATGAAAGAGATTTTCGCCAGTCTCAGCTTAGGGCTACATCAACCGCAAACAAACCATAGAGATAAAACTTGAAACTGCTTTCTTGTGTCAAGTTTCAAAGGGCTAGCAAAAACCGTGTTTGATTTAGAGTTCCAAATACATGTATCCCTATAGGAGAAAACGGACTGAAACCTAAAACTGAAAACGGTTATTGCAAAGGAACTGTTTAACCTAGAACGACGAAATTGGTGAGCCACTGGTTTTGGTGTACTGTTCATTACTTGAAAGAATCATCAAGATTGGGTGAAAAAATGTTTGCTGAGATTTCAGGCAACTCGTAGTTTTTTGGAAGCTTGGCAACCCCTTTCCATGAAAGTGATTTTCGCCAGTCTCTGCTTAGGGCTACATCAACAACAAACAAACCATAGCGATAGAACTTGAAACTGCTTTCTTGTGTCAAGTTTCAAAGAGCTAGCACAAACCGTGTTTGATTTAGAGTTCCAAATACATGTATCTCTATAGGAGAAAACAGAGTGAACCTAAAAATTAAAACGGTTACTGCAAACGAAAGGTTTCACCTAGAAGAACGAAATTTGGTGAGCCAAGTGGTTTTGGTGTACTGATCATTACCTGAAAGAATCATCAAGATTGGGTGAAAAAATGTTTGCTGAGATTTCAGGCAACTCGTACTTTTGTGGAAGCTTAGCAACCCCTTTCCATGAAAGTGATTTTCGCCAGTCTCTGCTTAGGGCTACATCAACAGCAAACAAACCATAGGGATAGAACTTGAAACTGCTCTATTGTGTCACGTTTCAAAGAGCTAGCACAAACCGTGTTTGATTTAGAGTTACAAATACATGTATCCCTATTGGAGAAAACAGAGTGAAACCTAAAAATGAAAACGGTTACTGCAAACGAACGGATTCACCTAGAAGAACGAAATTTGGTGAGCCAAGTTGTTTTGGGGGACTGATCATTACCTAAAAGAATAATCAAGATTGGGTGAAAAAATATTTGCTGAGATTTCAGGAAACTCGTAGTTTTTTGGAAGCTTGGCAAATCCTTTCCATGAAAGTGATTTTCGCCAGTCTCTGCTTAGGGCTACATCAACAGCAAACAAACCATAGAGATAGAACTTGAAACTGCTTTATTGTGTCAAGTTTCAAAGAGCTAGCACAAACCGTGTTTGATTTACAGTTCCAAATACATGTATCCCTATAGGAGAAAACAGAGTGAAACCTAAAAATGAAAACGGTTACTGCAAACGAACGGTTTAATCTAAAAGAACGAAATTTGGTAAGCCAAGTGTTTTTCGTGAACTGATCATTACCTGAAAGAATCATCAAGATTGGGTGAAAAAAAGTTTGCTGAGATTTCAGGCAACTCGTAGTTTTTTGGAAGCTTGGCAACCCCTTTCCATGAAAGTGATTTTCTCCAGTCTCTACTTAGGGCTACATCAACAGCAAACAAACCATAGAGATAGAACATGAAACTGCTTTATTGTGTCAATTTTCAAAGGGCTAGCACAAACCATGTTTGATTTAGAGTTCTAAATACATGTATCCCTATAGGAGAAAAGAGAGTGAAACATAAAAATGAAAACGGTTACTGCAAACGAACGGTTAAACCTAGAAGAAGGAAATTTGGTGAGCCAAATGGTTTTGGTGTACTGATCATTACCTGAAAAAATCATAAAGATTGGGTGAAAAAATGTTTGCTGAGATTTCAGTCAACTCGTAGTTTTTTGGAAGCTTGGCAACCCCTTTCCATGAAAGTGATTTTCGCCAGTCTCTGCTTAGGGCTACATCAACAGCAAACAAACCATAGAGATAGAACTTGAAACTGCTTTATTGTGGCAAGTTTCAAAGTACTAGCACAAACCGTGTTTGATTTAGAGTTCCAAATACAGGTATTTCTGTAGGAGAAAACAGACTGAAACCTAAAAATGAAAACAGTTACTGCAAACGAACGGTTTAACCTAGAAGAACGAAATTTGGTGAGCCAAGTGGTTTTGGTGTACTGATCATTACCTGAAAGAATCATCAACACTGGGTGAAAAAATGTTTGGTGAGTTTTCAGGCAACTCGTAGTTTTTTGGAAGCGTGGCAACCCCTTTCCATGAAAGTGATTTTCGCCAGTCTCTGCTTAGGGCTACATCAACAGCAAACAAACAATAGAGATAGAACTTGAAACTGCTTTCTGGTGTCAAGTTTCAAAGAGCTAGCACAAACCGTGTTTGATTTAGAGTTCCAAATACATGTATCCCTATAGGAGAAAACAGAGTTAAACCTAAAAATGAAAACGGTTACTGCAAACGAACGGTTTAACCTAAAAGAACGAAATTTGGTTAGCCAAGTGGTTTTGGTGTACTGATCATTACCTGAAAGAATCATCAAGATTGGGTGAATAAATGTTTGCTGAGATTTCAGGCAACTCGTAGTTTTTTGGAAGCTTGGCAAACCCTTTCCATGAAAGTGATTTTCGCCAGTCTCTGCTTAGGGGTACATCAACAGCAAACAAACTATGGAGATAGAATTTGAAACTGCTTTATTGTGTCAAGTTTCAAAGAGCTAGTACGAACCGTGTTTGATTTAGAGTTCCAAATACATGTATCCCTATAGGAGAAAACAGAGTGAAACCTAAAAATGAAGACGGTTACTGCAAACGAATGGTTTAAACTAGAAGAACGAAATTTGGTGAGCCAAGTGGTTTTGGTGTACTCATCATTACCTGAAAGAATCATCAAGATTGGGTGAAAAAAATGTTTGCTGAGGTTTCAGTCAACTCGTAGTTTTTTGGAAGCTTGGCAACCCCTTTCCATGAAAGTGATTTTCGCCAGTCTCTGCTTAGGGCTACATCAACAGCAAACAAACCATAGAGATAGTACTTGAAACTGCTTTATTGTGTCAACTTTCAAAGAGCTAGCACAACCCGTGTTTGATTTAGAGTTCCAAATACATGTATCCCTATAGGAGAAAACAGAGTGAAACCTAAAAATGAAAACGGTAACTTCAAGAGAATGGTTTAACCTAGAAGAATGAAATTTGGTGAGCCAAGTGGTTTTGGTGTACTGATTATTACCTGAAAGAATCATCAAGATTGGGTGAAAAAATATTTGCTGAGATTTCAGGCAACTCGTAGTTTTTTAGAAGCTTGGCAACCCCTTTCCATGAAAGTGATTTTCGCCAGTCTCTGCTTAGGGCTACATCAACAGCAAACAAACCATAGAGATAGAACTTGAAACTGCTTTATTGTGTCAAGTTTCAAAGAGCTAGCACAAACCGTATTTGATTTAGAGTTCCAATTACATGTATCCCTATAGGAGAAAACAGAGTGAAATCTAAAAATGAAAACGGTTACTGCAAACGAACGGTTTAAACTAGAAGAACGAAATTTGGTGATCCAAGTGGCTTTGGTGTACTCATCATTACCTGAAAGAATCATCAAGATTGGGTGAAAAAATGTTTCCTGAGATTTCAGGCAACTCGTAGGTTTTTGGAAGCTTGGCAACCCCTTTCTATGAAAGTGATTTTCGCCAGTCTCTGCTTAGGGCTACATCAACAGCAAACAAACCATAGAGATAGAACTTGAAACTGCTTTATTGTGTCAATTTTCAAAGAGCTAGCACAAACCGTGTTTGATTTAGAGTTCCAAATACATGTATCCCAATAGGAGAAAACAGAGTGAAACCTAAAAATGAAAACGGTAACTGCAAACGAATGGTTTAACCTAGAAGAACGAAATTTGGTGAGCCAAGTGGTTTTGGTGTACTGATCATTACCGAATAGAATCATCAAGATTGGGTGAAAAAATGTTTGCTGAGATTTCAGGCAACTCGTAATTTTTTGGAAGCTTGCCAACCTCTTTCCATTAAAGTGATTTTGGCCAGTCTCTGCTTAGGGCTACATCAACAGCAAACAAACCATAGAGATAGAACTTGAAACTGCTTTCTTGTGTCAAGTTTCATAGGGCTAGCACAAACCGTGTTTGATTTAGAGTTCCAAATACATGTATCCCTATAGGAGAAAACAGAGTGAAACCTAAAAATGAAAACGGTTACTGCAAACGAACGGTTTAACCTAGAAGAACGAAATTTGGTGAGCCAAGTTGTTTTCATGTACTGATCATTACCTGAAAGAATCATCAAGATTGGGTGAAAAAAAGTTTGCTGAGATTTCAGGACACTCGTAGTTTTTTTGGAAGCTTGGCAAACCCTTTCCATGAAAGTGATTTTCGCCAGTCTCTACTTAGGGCTACATCAACAGCAAACAAACCATAGAGATATAACTTGAAACTGCTTTATTGTGTCAAGTTTCAAAGGGCTAGCACAAACCGTGTTTGATTTAGAGTTCCAAATACATGTATTCCTATAGGAGAAAAACAGAGTGAAACCTAAAAATGAAAACGGTTACTGCAAACGAACGGTTTAACCTAGAAGAACGAAATTTGGTGAGCCAAATAGTTTTGGTGTACTGATCATTACCTGCAAAAATCATTAAGATTAGGTGAAAAAATGTTTGCTGAGATTTCAGGCAACTCGTAGTTTTTTTGGAAGCTTGGCAACCCCTTTCCATGAAAGTGATTTTTCGCCAGTATCTGCTTAGGGCTACATCAACAGCAAACAAACTATGGAGATAGAATTTGAAATGCTTTATTGTGTCAAGTTTCAAAGAGCTAGTACGAACCGTATTTGATTTAGAGTTCCAAATACATGTATCCCTATAGGAGAAAACAGATTGAAATCTAAAAATGAAAAACGATTACTGCAAACGAACGGTTTAACCTGGAAGAACGAAATTTGGTAAGCCAAGTGGGTTTGGTGTACTCATCATTACCTGAAAGAATCATCAAGATTGGGTGAAAAAATGTTTGCTGTGATTTCAGGAAACTCGTAGTTTTTTGGAAGCTTGGCAACCCCTTTCCATGAAAGTGATTTTCACCAATCACTGCTTAGGGCTACATCAACACCAAACAAACCATAGAGATAGAACTTGAAACTGATTTATTGTGTCAAGTTTCAAAGAGCTAGCACAAACTGTGTTTGATTTAGAGTTCCAAATACATGTATCCCCATAGGAGAAAACAGAGTGAAACCTAAAAATGAAAACGGTTACTGCAAACGAACGGTTTAAACTAGAAGAACTAAATTTGGTGAGCCAAGTGGTTTTGGTGTACTGATCATTACCTGAAAGAATCATCAAGATTGGGTGAAAAAATGTTTGCTGTGATTTCAGTCAACTCGTAGTTTTTTGGAAGCTTGGCAACCCCTTTCCATGAAAGTGATTTTCGCCAGTCTCTGCTTAGGGCTACATCAACAGCAAAACAAACCATAGAGATAGTACTTGAAACTGCTTTATTGTGTCAACTTTCAAAGAGCTAGCACAACCCGTGTTTGATTTAGAGTTCCAAATACATGTATCCCTATAGGAGAAAACAGAGTGAAATCTAAAAATGAAAACGGTAACTTCAAGAGAATGGTTTAACCTAGAAGAATGAAATTTGGTGAGCCAAGTGGTTTTGGTGTACTGATCATTACCTGAAAGAATCATCAAGATTGGGTGAAAAAATGTTTGCTGAGATTTCAGGCAACTCGTAGTTTTTTTAGAAGCTTGGCAACCCCTTTCCATGAAAGTGATTTTCGCCAGTCTCTGCTTAGGGCTACATCAACAGCAAACAAACCATAGAGATAGAACTTGAAACTGCTTTATTGTGTCAAGTTTCAAAGAGCTAGCACAAACCGTATTTGATTTAGAGTTCCAATTACATGTATCCCTATAGGAGAAAACAGAGTGAAATCTAAAAATGAAAACGGTTACTGCAAACGAACGGTTTTAAACTAGAAGAACGAAATTTGGTGATCCAAGTGGCTTTGGTGTACTCATCATTACCTGAAAGAATCATCAAGATTGGGTGAAAAAATGTTTCCTGAGATTTCAGGCAACTCGTAGGTTTTTGGAAGCTTGGCAACCCCTTTCTATGAAAGTGATTTTCGCCAGTCTCTGCTTAGGGCTACATCAACAGCAAACAAACCATAGAGATAGAACTTGAAACTGCTTTATTGTGTCAATTTTCAAAGAGCTAGCACAAACCGTGTTTGATTTAGAGTTCCAAATACATGTATCCCTATAGGAGAAAACAGAGTGAAACCTAAAAATGAAAACGGTAACTGCAAACGAATGGTTTAACCTAGAAGAACGAAATTTGGTGAGCCAAGTGGTTTTGGTGTACTGATCATTACCGAATAGAATCATCAAGATTGGGTGAAAAAATGTTTGCTGAGATTTCAGGCAACTCGTAATTTTTTGGAAGCTTGCCAACCTCTTTCCATTAAAGTGATTTTGGCCAGTCTCTGCTTAGGGCTACATCAACAGCAAAGAAACCATAGAGATAGAACTTGAAACTGCTTTCTTGTGTCAAGTTTCATAGGGCTAGCACAAAACCGTGTTTGATTTAGATTTCCAAATACATGTATCCCTATAGGAGAAAACAGAGTGAAACCTAAAAATGAAAACGGTTACTGCAAACGAACGGTTTAACCTAGAAGAACGAAATTTGGTGAGCCAAGTGGTTTTGGTGTACTGATCATTACCTGAAAGAATCATCAAGATTGGGTGAAAAAATGTTTGCTGAGATTTCAGGCAACTCGTAGTTTTTTGGAAGCTTGGCAACCCCTTTCCATGAAAGTGTTTTTCGCCAGTCTCTTCCTAGGGCTACATCAACAGCAAACAAACCATAGAGATAAAACTTGAAACTGCTTTATTATGTCAAGTTTCAAAGGGCTAGCACAAACCGTGCTTTATTTAGAGTTCCAAATACATATATCCCTATAGGAGAAAACAGATAGAAACCAAAAAATGAAAACGGTTACTGCAAACGAACTGTTTTAACCTAAAAAGAACAAAATTTGGTGAGCCAAGTTGCTTTGGTGTACGGATCATTACCTGAAAGTATCATCAAGATTGGTTGAAAAAATGTTTGCAGAGATTTCAGGAAACTCGTAGTTGTTTGGAAGCTTGGCAACCCCTTTCCATTATAGTGATTTTCACCAATCTCTGCTTAGGGCTACATCAACAGCAAACAAACCATAGAGATAGAACTTGAAACTGCTTTATTGTGTCAAGTTTCAAAGAGCTAGCAGAAACCGTGTTTAATTTAGAGTTGCAAATACATGTATCCCTATAGGAGAAAACAGAGTGAAACCTAAAAATGAAAACGGTTACTGAAAACGAACGGTTTAACCTAGAAGAACGAAATTTGGTGAGCCAAGTGGTTTTGGTGTACTGATCATTACCTGAAAGAATCATCAAGATTGGGTGAAAAAATGTTTGCTGAGATTTCAGGAAACTCGTAGTTTTTTGGAAGCTTGACAACCCCTTTCCATGAAAGTGATTTTCGCCAGTCTCTGCTTAGGGCTACATCAACAGCAAACAAACCATAGAGACAGAACGTAAAACTGCATTAATGTGTCAAGTTTCAAAGAACTAGCACAAACCGTCTTTCATTTAGAGTTCCAAATACATGTATCCCTATGGGAGAAAAACACAGTGAAACCTAAAAATGAAAACGGTTACTGCATACGAACGGTTTAACCTCGAAGAACGAAATTTGGTGAGCCAAGTGGTTTTGGTGTACTGATCATTACCTGAAAGTATCATCAAGATTGGGTGAAAAAATGTTTGCTGAGATTTCAGGCAACTCGTAGTTTTATAAAAGCTTAGCAACCCCTTTCCATGAAAGTGATTTTCGCCAGTCTCTGCTTAGGGCTACATCAACAGCAAACAAACCATAGTAATAGAACTTGAAACTGCTTTATTGTGTTAAGTTTCAAAGAGCTAGCACAAACCGTGTTTGATTTAGAGTTCCAAATACATGTATCCCTATAGGAGAAAACAGAGTGAAACCTAAAAATGAAAACGGTTACTGCAAACGAACGGTTTAACCTAGAAGAACGAAATTTGGTGAGCCAAGTGGTTTTAGTGTACTGATCATTACCTGAAAGAATCATCAAGATTGGTTGAAAAAAATATTTGCTGAGATACCAGGCAACTCGTAGTTTTTTTGGAAGCTTGGCAACCCCCTTTCCATGAAAGTGATTTTCGCTAGTAGTCTCTGCTTAGGGCTACATCAACAGCAAACAAACCATAGAGACAGAACTTGAAACTGCTTTATTGTGTCAAGTTTCAAGGGGCTAGCACAAACCGTGTTTGATTTAGAGTTCTAAATACATGTATCCCTATAGGAGAAAACAGAGTGAAACCTAAAATTGAAACGGTTACTGCAAAGGAAAGGTTTAACCCAGAAGAACGAAATTAGGTGAGCCAAGTGGTTTTGGTGTACTGATCATTACCTGAAAGAATCATCAAGATTGGGTGAAAAAATGTTTGCTGAGATTTCAGACAACTCGTAGTTTTTTGGAAGCTTGGCAACCCCTTTCCATGAAAGTGATTTTCGCCAGTCTCTGCTTAGGGCTACATCAACAGCAAACAAACCATAGAGATAGAACTTAAAACTGCTTTATTGTGTCAGGTTTCAAAGGGCTAGCACAAACCGTGTTTGATTTAGAGTTCGAAATACATGTATCCCTATAGGAGAAAACAGAGTGAAACCTAAAAATGAAAACGGTTACTGCAAACGAACTGTTTAACTTAGAAGAACGAAATTTGGTGAGCCAAGTGGTTTTGGTGTACAGATCATTACCTGAAAAAATCATCAAGATTGGGTGAAAAAATGTTTGCTGAGATTTCAGGCAACTCGTAGTTTTTTGGAAGCTTGGCAACCCCTTTCCATGAAAGTGATTTTCGCCAGTCTCTGCTTAGGGCTACATCAACAGCAAACAAACCATAGAGATAGAACTTGAAACTGCTTTATTGTGTCAAGTTTCAAAGGGCTAGCAAAAACCGTGTTTGATTTAGAGTTCCAAATACATGTATCCCTATAGGAGAAAAGAGAGTGAAACCTAAAAATGAAAACGGTTACTGCAAACGAACTGTTTAACCTAGAAGAACGAAATTTGGTCAACCAAGTGGTTTTGGTGTACTGATCATTACCTGAAAAAATAATCAACAATGGGTGAAAAAAGGTTTGCTGAGATTTCAGGCAACTCGTAGTTTTTTTGAAGCTTGGCAACCCCTTTCCATGAAAGTGATTTTCGCCAGTCTCTGCTTAGGGCTACATCAACAGCAAACAAACCATAGAGATAGAACTTGAAACTACTTTATTGTGTCAAGTTTCAAAAAGCTAGCAAAAACCGTGTTTGATTTAGAGTTCCAAATACATGTATCCCTATAGGAGGAAACAGAGTGAAATCTAAAAATGAAAACGGTTACTGCAAACGAACGGTTTAACCTAGAAGAACGAAATTTGGTGAGCCAAGTGGTTTTGGTGTACTGATCATTACCTGAAAGAATCATCAAGATTAGGTGAAAAAATGTTTGCTGAGATTTCAGGCAACTCGAGTTTTTGGAAACTTGGCAACTTCTTTAAATGAAAGTGATTTTCGCCAGTCTCTGCTTAGCGCTACATCAACAGGAAACAAACCATAGAGATAGAACTTGAAACTGCTTTATTGTGTCAAGGTTAAAGGGGCTAGCACAAACCGTGTTTGATTTAGAGTTCCAAATACATGTATCCCTATAGGAGAAAAGAGAGTGAAACCTAAAAATAAAAACGGTTACTGCAAACGAACTGTTTAACTTAGAAGAACGAAATTTGGTGAGCCATGTGGTATTGGTGTACAGATCATGACCTGAAAAAATGATCAAGATTGGGTGAAAAAATGTTTGCTGAGATTTCAGGCAACTCGTAGTTATTTGGAAGCTTTGCAACCCCTTTCCATTAAAGTGATTTTCGCCAGTCTCTGCTTAGGGCTTCATCAACAGCAAACAAAGCATAGAGATAGAACTTGAAAATGCTTTATTGAGTCAAGTTTCAAAGGGCTAGCACAAACCGTGTTTGATTTATACTTCCAATTACATGTATCCCTATGGGAGAAAACAGAGTGAAACCTAAAAATGAAAACGGTTACTGCAAACGAACGGTTTAACCTAGAAGAACGAAATTTGGTGAGCCAAGTGGTTTTGGTGTACCGATCATTACCTGAAAGAATCATCAAGATTGGGTGAAAAAATGTTTGCTGTGATTTCAGGAAACTCGTAGTTTTTTAAAAGCTTGGCAACCCCTTTCCATGAAAGTGATTTTCACCAATCACTGCTTAGGGCTACATCAACACCAAACAAACCATAGAGATAGAACTTGATACTGCTTTATTGTGTCAAGTTTCAAAGAGCTAGCACAAACCGTGTTTGATTTAGAGTTCCAAATACATGTATCCCCATAGGAGAAAACAGAGTGAAACCTAAAAATGAAAACGGTTACTGCAAACGAACGGTTTAACCTAGAAGAACGAAATTTGGTGAGTCAAGTGGTTTTGGTGTACTGATCATTACCTGAAATATCATCAAGATTGGGTGAAAAAAAGTTTGCTGAGATTTCAGGCAACTCGTAGTTTTTTGGAAGCTTGGCAACCCCTTTCCATGAAAGTGATTTTCGCCAGTCTCTGCTTAGGGCTACATCAACAGCAAACACACCATAGAGATAGAACTTGAACCTGCTTTATTGTGTCAAGTTTCAAAGGGCTAGCATAAACCGTGTTTGATTTAGAGTTCCAAATACATGTATCCCCATAGGAGAAAACAGAGTGAAACCTAAAAATGAAAACGGTTACTGCCTACGAAAGGTTTAACCTAGAAGAACGAAATTTGGTGAGCCAAGTGGTTTTGGTGTACTGATGATTACCTGAAAGAATCATCAAGATTGGGTGAAAAAATGTTTGCTGAGATTTCAGGCAACTCGTAGTTTTTTGGAAGCTTGGCAACCCCTTTCCATGAAAGTGTTTTTCACAGTCTCTGCTTCGGGCTAAATCAATAGCAAACAAACCATAGAGATAGAACTTGAAACTGCTTTATTGTGTCAAGTTTCAACGAGCTAGCACAAACCGTGCTTGATTTAGAGTTCCAAATACATGTATCCCTATAGGAGAAAACAGAGTGAAACCAAAAAATGAAAACGGTTACTGCAAACGAACTGTTTAACCTAGAAGAACGAAATTTGGTGAGCCAAGTGGTTTTGGTGTACTGATCATTACCTGAAAGAATCATCAAGATTGGGTGAAAAAATGTTTGCTGAGATTTCAGGCAACTCGTAGTTTTTTGGAAGCTTGGCAACCACTTTCCATGAAAGTGATTTTCGCCAGTCTCTGCTTAGGACTACATCAACAGCAAACAAACCTTAGAGATAGAACTTGAAACTGCTTTCTTGTGTCAAGTTTCAAAGAGCTAGCACAAACCGTGTTTCATTTAGA
>NW_027521349.1:26744-59933 GCF_052094955.1 Ictidomys tridecemlineatus
TGCTTTCTTGTGTCAAGTTTCATAGGGCTAGCACAAACCGTGTTTGATTTAGATTTCCAAATACATGTATCCCTATAGGAGAAAACAGAGTGAAACCTAAAAATGAAAACGGTTACTGCAAACGAACGGTTTAACCTAGAAGAACGAAATTTGGTGAGCCAAGTGGTTTTGGTGTACTGATCATTACCTGAAAGAATCATCAAGATTGGGTGAAAAAATGTTTGCTGAGATTTCAGGCAACTCGTAGTTTTTTGGAAGCTTGGCAACCCCTTTCCATGAAAGTGTTTTTCGCCAGTCTCTTCCTAGGGCTACATCAACAGCAAACAAACCATAGAGATAAAACTTGAAACTGCTTTATTATGTCAAGTTTCAAAGGGCTAGCACAAACCGTGCTTTATTTAGAGTTCCAAATACATATATCCCTATAGGAGAAAACAGATAGAAACCAAAAAATGAAAACGGTTACTGCAAACGAACTGTTTAACCTAAAAGAACAAAATTTGGTGAGCCAAGTTGCTTTGGTGTACGGATCATTACCTGAAAGTATCATCAAGATTGGTTGAAAAAATGTTTGCAGAGATTTCAGGAAACTCGTAGTTGTTTGGAAGCTTGGCAACCCCTTTCCATTATAGTGATTTTCACCAATCTCTGCTTAGGGCTACATCAACAGCAAACAAACCATAGAGATAGAACTTGAAACTGCTTTATTGTGTCAAGTTTCAAAGAGCTAGCAGAAACCGTGTTTAATTTAGAGTTGCAAATACATGTATCGCTATAGGAGAAAACAGAGTGAAACCTAAAAATGAAAACGGTTACTGAAAACGAACGGTTTAACCTAGAAGAACGAAATTTGGTGAGCCAAGTGGTTTTGGTGTACTGATCATTACCTGAAAGAATCATCAAGATTGGGTGAAAAAATGTTTGCTGAGATTTCAGGAAACTCGTAGTTTTTTGGAAGCTTGACAACCCCTTTCCATGAAAGTGATTTTCGCCAGTCTCTGCTTAGGGCTACATCAACAGCAAACAAACCATAGAGACAGAACGTAAAACTGCATTAATGTGTCAAGTTTCAAAGAACTAGCACAAACCGTCTTTCATTTAGAGTTCCAAATACATGTATCCCTATGGGAGAAAACACAGTGAAACCTAAAAATGAAAACGGTTACTGCATACGAACGGTTTAACCTCGAAGAACGAAATTTGGTGAGCCAAGTGGTTTTGGTGTACTGATCATTACCTGAAAGTATCATCAAGATTGGGTGAAAAAATGTTTGCTGAGATTTCAGGCAACTCGTAGTTTTATAAAAGCTTAGCAACCCCTTTCCATGAAAGTGATTTTCGCCAGTCTCTGCTTAGGGCTACATCAACAGCAAACAAACCATAGTAATAGAACTTGAAACTGCTTTATTGTGTTAAGTTTCAAAGAGCTAGCACAAACCGTGTTTGATTTAGAGTTCCAAATACATGTATCCCTATAGAAGAAAACAGAGTGAAACCTAAAAATGAAAACGGTTACTGCAAACGAACGGTTTAACCTAGAAGAACGAAATTTGGTGAGCCAAGTGGTTTTAGTGTACTGATCATTACCTGAAAGAATCATCAAGATTGGTTGAAAAAATATTTGCTGAGATACCAGGCAACTCGTAGTTTTTTGGAAGCTTGGCAACCCCTTTCCATGAAAGTGATTTTCGCTAGTCTCTGCTTAGGGCTACATCAACAGCAAACAAACCATAGAGACAGAACTTAAAACTGCTTTATTGTGTCAGGTTTCAAAGGGCTAGCACAAACCGTGTTTGATTTAGAGTTCGAAATACATGTATCCCTATAGGAGAAAACAGAGTGAAACCTAAAAATGAAAACGGTTACTGCAAACGAACTGTTTAACTTAGAAGAACGAAATTTGGTGAGCCAAGTGGTTTTGGTGTACAGATCATTACCTGAAAAAATCATCAAGATTGGGTGAAAAAATGTTTGCTGAGATTTCAGGCAACTCGTAGTTTTTTGGAAGCTTGGCAACCCCTTTTTATGAAAGTGATTTTCGCCAGTCTCTGCTTAGGGCTACATCAACAGCAAACAAACCATAGAGATAGAACTTGAAACTGCTTTGTTTTGTCAAGTTTCAAGGGGCTATCACAAACCGTGTTTGATTTAGAGTTCCAAATACATGTATCCCTATAGGAGAAAACGGAGTGAAACCTAAAAATGAAAACGGTTACTGCAAACGAACGGTTTAACCTAGAATAACGAAATTTGGTGAGCCCAGTGGTTTTGGTGTACTGATCATTACCTGAAAGAATCATCAAGATTGGGTGAAAAAATGTTTGCTGAGATTTCAGGCAACTCGTAGTTTTTGGAAGCTTGGCAAGCCCGTTCCATGAAAGTGATTTTCGCCAGTCTCTGCTTAGGGCTACATAAACAGCAAACAAACCTTAGAGATAGAACATGAAACTTCTTTATTGTGTCAAGTTTCAAAGAGCTAGCACAAACCGTATTTGATTTAGAGTTCCAAATACATGTATCCCTATAGGAGAAAACAGATTGAAACCTAATAATGAAAACGGTTACTGCAATCAAACGGTTTAAGCTAGACGAACGAAATTGGTGTACCAAGTGGTTTTGGTGTACTGATCATTACCTGAAAGAATCATCAAGATTGGTGAAAAAAGGTTTGCTGAGATTAAGGCAACTCATAGTTTTTTGGAAGCTTGGCCACCCCTTTCCATGAAAGTGATTTTCGCCTGTCTCTGCTCAGGGCTACATCAACAGCAAACAAACCATAGAGATAGAACTTGAAACTGCTTTATTGTGTCAAGTTTCAAAGAGCTGGTACAAACCGTGTTTTATTTAGAGTTCCAAATACATGTATCCCTATAGGAGAAAACGGAGTGAAAATTAAAAATGAAAACGGTTACTGCAAACGAACGGTTTAACCTAGAAGAACGAAATTTGGTGAGCCAAGTGGTTTTGGTGTACTGATCATTACCTGAAAGAATCATCAAGATTAGGTGAAAAAATGTTTGCTGAGATTTCAGGCAACTCGTAGATTTTTGGAAGCTTGGCAACCCCTTTCCATGAAAGTGATTTTCGCCAGTCTCTGCTTAGGGCTACATCAACAGCAAACAAACTATAGAGATAGAACTTGAAACTGCTTTATTGTGTCAAGTTTCAAAGAGCTAGCAAAAACCGTGTTTGATTTAGAGTTCCAAATACATGTATCCCTATAGGAGAAAACAGAGTGAAACCTAAAAACGAAAACGGTTACTGCAAACGAACTGTTTAACCTAGAAGAACGAAATTTGGTGAGCCAAGTGGTTTTGGTGTACTGATCATTACCTGAAAGAATCATCAAGATTAGGTGAAAAAATGTTTGCTGAGATTTCAGGCAACTCGAGTTTTTGGAAACTTAGCAACTTCTTTAAATGAAAGTGATTTTCGCCAGTCTCTGCTTAGCGCTACATCAACAGCAAACAAACCATAGAGATAGAACTTGAAACTGCTTTATTGTGTCAAATTTAAAGGGGCTAGCACAAACCGTGTTTGATTTAGAGTTTCAAATACATGTATCCCTATAGAAGTAAACAGAGTGAAACCTAAAATTGAAAACGGTTATTGCAAACGAACGGTTAAACCTAGAAGAACGAAATTTGGTGAGCCAAGTGGTTTTGGTGTACTGATCATTACCTGACAGAATCATCAATATTGCTTGAAAAAATGTTTGCTGAGATTTCAGGCAACTCGTAGTTTTTTGGTAGCTTGGCAACCTCTTTCCATGAAAGTGATTTTCGCCAGTCTCTGCTTAGGGCTACATCAACAGCAAACAAACCATAGAGATAGAACTTGAAACTGCTGTATTGTGTCAAGTTTCAAAGAGCTAGCACAAACCGTGTTTGATTTAGAGTTCCAAATCCATGTATCCCTAGAGGAGAAAACAGAGTGAAACCTAAAAATGAAAACGATTACTGCAAACGTACGGTTTAACCTAGAAGAACGAAATTTGGTGAGCCAAGTGGTTTTGGTGTACTGATCATTACCTGAAAGAATCATCAAGATTGCGTGAAAAAATGTGTGCTTAGATTTCAGGCAACTCATAGTTTTTTGGAAGCTTGGCAACCCCTTTTTATGAAAGTGATTTTCTCCAGTCTCTGCGTAGGGCTTCATCAACAGCAAACAAAGCATAGAGATAGAACTTGAAACTGCTTTATTGTGTCAAGTTTCAAAGAGCTAGCACAAAGCCTGTTTGATTTAGAGTTCCAAATACATGTATCCCTATAGGAGAAAACAGAGTGAAACCTAAAAATGAAAACGGTTACTGCAAACGAACGGTTTAACCTAGAAGAACGAAATTTGGTCGGCCAAGTGGTTTTGGTGTACTGATCATTACCTGAAAGAATCATTAAGATTGGGTGAAAAAATGTTTGCTGAAATTTCAGGAAACTCGTAGTTTTTGGAAGCTTGGCAACCCCTTTCCATGAAAGTGATTTTCGCCAGTCTTTGCTTAGGGCTACATCAACAGCAAACAAACTATACAGATAGAACTTGAAACTGCTTTATTGTGTCAAGTTTCAAAGAGCTAGCAAAAACCGTGTTTGATTTAGAGTTCCAAATACATGTATCCCTATAGGAGAAAAGAGAGTGAAACCTAAAAATGAAAACGGTTACTGCAAACGAACTGTTTAACCTAGAAGAACGAAATTTGGTCAACCAAGTGGTTTTGGTGTACTGATCATTACCTGAAAAAATAATCAACATTGGGTGAAAAAAGGTTTGCTGAGATTTCAGGCAACTCATAGTTTTTTTGAAGCTTGGCAACCCCTTTCCATGAAAGTGATTTTCGCCAGTCTCTGCTTAGGGCTACATCAACAGCAAACAAACCATAGAGATAGAACTTGAAACTACTTTATTGTGTCAAGTTTCAAAAAGCTAGCACAAACCGTGTTTGATTTAGAGTTCCAAATACATGTATCCCTATAGGAAGAAACAGAGTGAAATCTAAAAATGAAAACGGTTACTGCAAACGAACGGTTTAACCTAGAAGAACGAAATTTGGTGAGCCAAGTGGTTTTGGTGTACTGATCATTACCTGAAAGAATCATCAAGATTAGGTGAAAAAATGTTTGCTGAGATTTCAGGCAACTCGAGTTTTTGGAAACATGGCAACTTCTTTAAATTAAAGTGATTTTCGCCAGTCTCTGCTTAGCGCTACATCAACAGGAAACAAACCATAGAGATAGAACTTGAAACTGCTTTATTGTGTCAAGTTTAAAGGGGCTAGCACAAACCGTGTTTGATTTAGAGTTCCAAATACATGTATCCCTATAGAAGTAAACAGAGTGAAACCTAAAAATGAAAACGATTACTGCAAACGTACGGTTTAACCTAGAAGAACGAAATTTGGTGAGCCAAGTGGTTTTGGTGTACTGATCATTACCTGAAAGAATCATCAAGATTGCGTGAAAAACTGTGTGCTTAGATTTCAGGGAACTCATAGTTTTTTGGAAGCTTGGCAACCCCTTTTTATGAAAGTGATTTTCTCCAGTGTCTGCTTAGGGCTTCATCAACAGCAAACAAAGCATAGAGATAGAACTTGAAACTGCTTTATTGTGTCAAGTTTCAAAGAGCTAGCACAAACCCTGTTTGATTTAGAGTTCCAAATACATGTATCCCTATAGGAGAAAACAGAGTGAAACCTAAAAATGAAAACGGTTACTGCAAACGAATGGTTTAACCTAGAAGAACGAAATTTGGTCGGCCAAGTGGTTTTGGTGTATTGATCATTACCTGAAAGAATCATCAAGATTGGGTGAAAAAATGTTTGCTGAAATTTCAGGAAACTCGTAGTTTTTGGAAGCTTGGCAACCCCTTTTCATGAAAGTGATTTTCACCAATCTCTGCTTAGGGATACATCAACACCAAACAAACCATAGAGATAGAACATGAAACTGCTTTATTGTGTCAAGTTTCAAGGGGCTAGCACAAACCGTGTTTGATTTAGAGTTCTAAATACATGTATCCCTATAGGAGAAAACAGAGTGAAACCTAAAAATGAAAACGGTTACTGCAAACGAACGGTTTAACCCAGAAGAACGAAATTTGGTGAGCCAAGTGGTTTTGGTGTACTGATCATTACCTGAAAGAATCATCAAGATTGGGTGAAAAAATGTTTGCTGAGATTTCAGGCAACTTGTAGTTTTTTGGAAGCTTGGCAACCCCTTTCCATGAAAGTGATTTTCGCCAGTCTCTGCTTAGGGCTACATCAACAGCAAACAAACCATAGAGATAGAACTTGAAACTGCTTTATTGTGTCAAGTTTCAAAGGGCTAGCAAAAACCGTGTTTGATTTAGAGTTCCAAATACATGTATCCCTATAGGAGAAAAGAGAGTGAAACCTAAAAATGAAAACGGTTACTGCAAACGAACTGTTTAACCTAGAAGAACGAAATTTGGTCAACCAAGTGGTTTTGGTGTACTGATCATTACCTGAAAAAATAATCAACAATGGGTGAAAAAAGGTTTGCTGAGATTTCAGGCAACTCGTAGTTTTTTTGAAGCTTGGCAACCCCTTTCCATGAAAGTGATTTTCGCCAGTCTCTGCTTAGGGCTACATCAACAGCAAACAAACCATAGAGATAGAACTTGAAACTACTTTATTGTGTCAAGTTTCAAAAAGCTAGCAAAAACCGTGTTTGATTTAGAGTTCCAAATACATGTATCCCTATAGGAGGAAACAGAGTGAAATCTAAAAATGAAAACGGTTACTGCAAACGAACGGTTTAACCTAGAAGAACGAAATTTGGTGAGCCAAGTGGTTTTGGTGTACTGATCATTACCTGAAAGAATCATCAAGATTAGGTGAAAAAATGTTTGCTGAGATTTCAGGCAACTCGAGTTTTTGGAAACTTGGCAACTTCTTTAAATGAAAGTGATTTTCGCCAGTCTCTGCTTAGCGCTACATCAACAGGAAACAAACCATAGAGATAGAACTTGAAACTGCTTTATTGTGTCAAGGTTAAAGGGGCTAGCACAAACCGTGTTTGATTTAGAGTTCCAAATACATGTATCCCTATAGGAGAAAAGAGAGTGAAACCTAAAAATAAAAACGGTTACTGCAAACGAACTGTTTAACTTAGAAGAACGAAATTTGGTGAGCCATGTGGTATTGGTGTACAGATCATGACCTGAAAAAATGATCAAGATTGGGTGAAAAAATGTTTGCTGAGATTTCAGGCAACTCGTAGTTATTTGGAAGCTTTGCAACCCCTTTCCATTAAAGTGATTTTCGCCAGTCTCTGCTTAGGGCTTCATCAACAGCAAACAAAGCATAGAGATAGAACTTGAAAATGCTTTATTGAGTCAAGTTTCAAAGGGCTAGCACAAACCGTGTTTGATTTATACTTCCAATTACATGTATCCCTATGGGAGAAAACAGAGTGAAACCTAAAAATGAAAACGGTTACTGCAAACGAACGGTTTAACCTAGAAGAACGAAATTTGGTGAGCCAAGTGGTTTTGGTGTACCGATCATTACCTGAAAGAATCATCAAGATTGGGTGAAAAAATGTTTGCTGTGATTTCAGGAAACTCGTAGTTTTTTAAAAGCTTGGCAACCCCTTTCCATGAAAGTGATTTTCACCAATCACTGCTTAGGGCTACATCAACACCAAACAAACCATAGAGATAGAACTTGATACTGCTTTATTGTGTCAAGTTTCAAAGAGCTAGCACAAACCGTGTTTGATTTAGAGTTCCAAATACATGTATCCCCATAGGAGAAAACAGAGTGAAACCTAAAAATGAAAACGGTTACTGCAAACGAACGGTTTAACCTAGAAGAACGAAATTTGGTGAGTCAAGTGGTTTTGGTGTACTGATCATTACCTGAAATATCATCAAGATTGGGTGAAAAAAAGTTTGCTGAGATTTCAGGCAACTCGTAGTTTTTTGGAAGCTTGGCAACCCCTTTCCATGAAAGTGATTTTCGCCAGTCTCTGCTTAGGGCTACATCAACAGCAAACACACCATAGAGATAGAACTTGAACCTGCTTTATTGTGTCAAGTTTCAAAGGGCTAGCATAAACCGTGTTTGATTTAGAGTTCCAAATACATGTATCCCCATAGGAGAAAACAGAGTGAAACCTAAAAATGAAAACGGTTACTGCCTACGAAAGGTTTAACCTAGAAGAACGAAATTTGGTGAGCCAAGTGGTTTTGGTGTACTGATGATTACCTGAAAGAATCATCAAGATTGGGTGAAAAAATGTTTGCTGAGATTTCAGGCAACTCGTAGTTTTTGGAAGCTTGGCAACCCCTTTCCATGAAAGTGTTTTTCACAGTCTCTGCTTCGGGCTAAATCAATAGCAAACAAACCATAGAGATAGAACTTGAAACTGCTTTATTGTGTCAAGTTTCAACGAGCTAGCACAAACCGTGCTTGATTTAGAGTTCCAAATACATGTATCCCTATAGGAGAAAACAGAGTGAAACCAAAAAATGAAAACGGTTACTGCAAACGAACTGTTTAACCTAGAAGAACGAAATTTGGTGAGCCAAGTGGTTTTGGTGTACTGATCATTACCTGAAAGAATCATCAAGATTGGGTGAAAAAATGTTTGCTGAGATTTCAGGCAACTCGTAGTTTTTTGGAAGCTTGGCAACCACTTTCCATGAAAGTGATTTTCGCCAGTCTCTGCTTAGGACTACATCAACAGCAAACAAACCTTAGAGATAGAACTTGAAACTGCTTTCTTGTGTCAAGTTTCAAAGAGCTAGCACAAACCGTGTTTCATTTAGAGTTCCAAATACATGTATCTCTATAGGAGAAAACAGAGTGAAACCTAAAAATGAAAACGGTTACTGCAAACGAACGGTTTAACCTAGAAGAACGAAATTTGGTGAGCCAAGTGGTTTTGGTGTACTGATCGTTACCTGAAAGAATCATCAAGATTGGGTGAAAAAATGTTTGCTGAAATTTCAGGAAACTCGTAGTTTTTGGAAGCTTGGCAACCCCTTTTCATGAAAGTGATTTTCACCAATCTCTGCTTAGGGATACATCAACACCAAACAAACCATAGAGATAGAACATGAAACTGCTTTATTGTGTCAAGTTTCAAGGGGCTAGCACAAACCGTGTTTGATTTAGAGTTCTAAATACATGTATCCCTATAGGAGAAAACAGAGTGAAACCTAAAAATGAAAACGGTTACTGCAAACGAACGGTTTAACCCAGAAGAACGAAATTTGGTGAGCCAAGTGGTTTTGGTGTACTGATCATTACCTGAAAGAATCATCAAGATTGGGTGAAAAAATGTTTGCTGAGATTTCAGGCAACTTGTAGTTTTTGGAAGCTTGGCAACCCCTTTCCATGAAAGTGATTTTCGCCAGTCTCTGCTTAGGGCCTACATCAACAGCAAACAAACCATAGAGATAGAACTTGAAACTGCTTTATTGTGTCAAGTTTCAAAGGGCTAGCAAAAACCGTGTTTGATTTAGAGTTCCAAATACATGTATCCCTATAGGAGAAAAGAGAGTGAAACCTAAAAATGAAAACGGTTACTGCAAACGAACTGTTTAACCTAGAAGAACGAAATTTGGTCAACCAAGTGGTTTTGGTGTACTGATCATTACCTGAAAAAATAATCAACAATGGGTGAAAAAAGGTTTGCTGAGATTTCAGGCAACTCGTAGTTTTTTTGAAGCTTGGCAACCCCTTTCCATGAAAGTGATTTTCGCCAGTCTCTGCTTAGGGCTACATCAACAGCAAACAAACCATAGAGATAGAACTTGAAACTACTTTATTGTGTCAAGTTTCAAAAAGCTAGCAAAAACCGTGTTTGATTTAGAGTTCCAAATACATGTATCCCTATAGGAGGAAACAGAGTGAAATCTAAAAATGAAAACGGTTACTGCAAACGAACGGTTTAACCTAGAAGAACGAAATTTGGTGAGCCAAGTGGTTTTGGTGTACTGATCATTACCTGAAAGAATCATCAAGATTAGGTGAAAAAATGTTTGCTGAGATTTCAGGCAACTCGAGTTTTTGGAAACTTGGCAACTTCTTTAAATGAAAGTGATTTTCGCCAGTCTCTGCTTAGCGCTACATCAACAGGAAACAAACCATAGAGATAGAACTTGAAACTGCTTTATTGTGTCAAGGTTAAAGGGGCTAGCACAAACCGTGTTTGATTTAGAGTTCCAAATACATGTATCCCTATAGGAGAAAAGAGAGTGAAACCTAAAAATAAAAACGGTTACTGCAAACGAACTGTTTAACTTAGAAGAACGAAATTTGGTGAGCCATGTGGTATTGGTGTACAGATCATGACCTGAAAAAATGATCAAGATTGGGTGAAAAAATGTTTGCTGAGATTTCAGGCAACTCGTAGTTATTTGGAAGCTTTGCAACCCCTTTCCATTAAAGTGATTTTCGCCAGTCTCTGCTTAGGGCTTCATCAACAGCAAACAAAGCATAGAGATAGAACTTGAAAATGCTTTATTGAGTCAAGTTTCAAAGGGCTAGCACAAACCGTGTTTGATTTATACTTCCAATTACATGTATCCCTATGGGAGAAAACAGAGTGAAACCTAAAAATGAAAACGGTTACTGCAAACGAACGGTTTAACCTAGAAGAACGAAATTTGGTGAGCCAAGTGGTTTTGGTGTACCGATCATTACCTGAAAGAATCATCAAGATTGGGTGAAAAAATGTTTGCTGTGATTTCAGGAAACTCGTAGTTTTTTAAAAGCTTGGCAACCCCTTTCCATGAAAGTGATTTTCACCAATCACTGCTTAGGGCTACATCAACACCAAACAAACCATAGAGATAGAACTTGATACTGCTTTATTGTGTCAAGTTTCAAAGAGCTAGCACAAACCGTGTTTGATTTAGAGTTCCAAATACATGTATCCCCATAGGAGAAAACAGAGTGAAACCTAAAAATGAAAACGGTTACTGCAAACGAACGGTTTAACCTAGAAGAACGAAATTTGGTGAGTCAAGTGGTTTTGGTGTACTGATCATTACCTGAAATATCATCAAGATTGGGTGAAAAAAAGTTTGCTGAGATTTCAGGCAACTCGTAGTTTTTTGGAAGCTTGGCAACCCCTTTCCATGAAAGTGATTTTCGCCATTCTCTGCTTAGGGCTACATCAACAGCAAACACACCATAGAGATAGAACTTGAACCTGCTTTATTGTGTCAAGTTTCAAAGGGCTAGCATAAACCGTGTTTGATTTAGAGTTCCAAATACATGTATCCCCATAGGAGAAAACAGAGTGAAACCTAAAAATGAAAACGGTTACTGCCTACGAAAGGTTTAACCTAGAAGAACGAAATTTGGTGAGCCAAGTGGTTTTGGTGTACTGATGATTACCTGAAAGAATCATCAAGATTGGGTGAAAAAATGTTTGCTGAGATTTCAGGCAACTCGTAGTTTTTTGGAAGCTTGGCAACCCCTTTCCATGAAAGTGTTTTTCACAGTCTCTGCTTCGGGCTAAATCAATAGCAAACAAACCATAGAGATAGAACTTGAAACTGCTTTATTGTGTCAAGTTTCAACGAGCTAGCACAAACCGTGCTTGATTTAGAGTTCCAAATACATGTATCCCTATAGGAGAAAACAGAGTGAAACCAAAAAATGAAAACGGTTACTGCAAACGAACTGTTTAACCTAGAAGAACGAAATTTGGTGAGCCAAGTGGTTTTGGTGTACTGATCATTACCTGAAAGAATCATCAAGATTGGGTGAAAAAATGTTTGCTGAGATTTCAGGCAACTCGTAGTTTTTTGGAAGCTTGGCAACCACTTTCCATGAAAGTGATTTTCGCCAGTCTCTGCTTAGGACTACATCAACAGCAAACAAACCTTAGAGATAGAACTTGAAACTGCTTTCTTGTGTCAAGTTTCAAAGAGCTAGCACAAACCGTGTTTCATTTAGAGTTCCAAATACATGTATCTCTATAGGAGAAAACAGAGTGAAACCTAAAAATGAAAACGGTTACTGCAAACGAACGGTTTAACCTAGAAGAACGAAATTTGGTGAGCCAAGTGGTTTTGGTGTACTGATCGTTACCTGAAAGAATCATCAAGATTGGGTGAAAAAATGTTTGCTGAGATTTCAGGCAACTCGTATTTTTTGGAAGCTTGGCATTCCCTTTCGATGAAAGTGATTTTCGCCAGTCTCAGCTTAGGGCTACATCAACAGCAAACAAACCATAGAGACAGAACTTGAAACTGCTTTATTGTGTAATGTTTCAAAGAGCTGGCACAAACCGTGTTTGATTTAGAGTTCCAAATACATGTATCCCTATAGGAGAAAACAGAGTGAAACCTAAAAATGAAAACGGTTACTGCAAACAAACGGTTTAAGCTAGAAGAACGAAATTTGGTGAGCCCAGTGGTTTTGGTGTACTGATCATTACCTGAAAGAATCATCAATTTGGGTGGAAAAATGTTTCCTGAGATTTCAGGCAACTCGTAGTTTTTTGGAAGCTTGGCAACCCCTTTTGATGAAAGCGATTTTCGCCAGTCTCTGCTTAGGGCTACATCAACAGTAAACAAACCATAGAGATAGAATTTGAAACTGCGTTGTTGTGTGAAGTTTCAAAGAGCTGGCACAAATCGTGTTTGATTCAGAGTTCCAAATACATGTATCCCTATAGGAGAAAACAAAGTGAAACCTAAAAATGAAAACGGTTACTGCAAACGAACTGTTTAACCTAGAGGAACGAAACTTGGTGAGCCAAGTGGTTTTCGTATACTGATCATTACCTGAAAGAATCATCAAGATTGGGTGAAAAAATGTTTGCTGAGATTTCAGGCAACTCGTCGTTTTTTGGAAGCTTGGCAACCCCTTTCCATGAAAGTGATATTCGCCAGTCTCTGCTTAGGGCTACATCAACAGCAAACAAACCTTAGAGATAGACCTTGAAACTGTTTTATTTTTTCAAATTACAAAAAGCTAGCACAAACCGTGTTTGATTTAGAGTTCCAAATACATGTATCCCTATAGGAGAAAACAGAGTGAAACCTAAAAATGAAAACGGTTACTGCAAACGAACGGTTTAACCTAGAAGAACGAAATTTGGTGAGCCAAGTGGTTTTGGTGTACTGATCCTTACCTGAAAGGATCATCAAGATTGGGTGAAAAAATGTTTTCTGAGATTCAGGCAACTCGTAGTTTTTTGGAAGCTTGGCAACCCCTTTTTATGAAAGTGATTTTCGCCAGTCTCTGCTTAGGGCTACATCAACAGCAAACAAACCATGGAGATAGAACTTGAAACTGCTTTATTGTGTCAAGTTTCAAAGAGCTAGCACAAACCGTGTTTCATTTAGAGTTCCAAATACATGTATCCCTATAGGAGAAAACAGATTGAAACCTCAAAATGAAAACGGTTACTGCAAACGAACGGTTTAACCTAGAGGAACAAAATTTGGTGAGCCAAGTAGTTTTGGTGTACTGATCATTACCTGAAAGAATCATCAAGATTGGGTGAAAAAATATTTGCTGTGATTTCAGCCAACTCATAGTTTTTTGGAAGCTTGGCAACCCCTTTCTATGAAAGTGATTTTCGCCAGTCTCTGCTTAGGGCTACATCAACAGCAAACAAACCATAGAGATAGAACTTGAAACTGCTTTACTGTGTCAAGTTTCAAAGAGCTGGCACAAACCGTGTTTGATTTAGAGTTCAAAATACATGTATCCCTGCAAGAGAAAACAGAGTGAAACCTAAAAATGAAAACGGTTACTGCAAACAAACGGTTTAACCAAGAAAACGAACTTTGGTTTGCCAAGTGGTTTTGGTGTACAAATCATTACCTGAAAGAATCATCAAGATTGGGTGAAAAATTGTTTGGTGAGATTTCAGGCAACTCCCAGTTTTTTGGATGCTTGGCAACCCCTTTCCATGAAAGTGATTTTCGCCCGTCTCTGCTTAGGGCTACATCAACAGCAAACAAACCATAGAGATAGAACTTGAAACTGCTTTATTGTGTCAAGTTTCAAAGAGCTAGCAAAAACCGTGTTTGATTTAGAGTTCCAAAAACATGTATCCCTATAGGAGAAAACAGAGTGAAACCTAAAAATGAAAACGGTTACTGCAAACGAACGGTTTAACCCAGAAGAACGAAATTTGGTGAGCCAAGTGGTTTCGGTGTACTGATCATTATCTGAAAGAATCATCAAGATTGGGTGAAAAATGTTTGCTGAGATTTCAGGCAACTCGTAGTTTATTGGAAGCTTGGCAACCCCATTTCATGAAAGTGATTTTCGCAAGTCTCTGCTTAGGGCTACATCAACAGCAAACTAACCATAGAGATAGAACTTGAAACTGCTTTATTGTGTCAAGTTTCAAAGAGCTAGCACAAACCGTGTTTGATTTAGAGTTCCAAATACATGTATCCCTATAGGAGAAAACAGAGTGAAACCTAAAAATGAAAACGGTTACTGCAAACGAACGGTTTAACCTAGAAGAATGAAATTTGGTCGGCCAAGTGGTTTTGGTGTATTGATCATTACCTGAAAGAATCATCAAGATTGGGTGAAAAAATGTTTGCTGAAATTTCAGGAAACTCGTAGTTTTTGGAAGCTTGGCAACCCCTTTCCATGAAAGTGATTTTCACCAATCTCTGCTTAGGGATACATCAACACCAAACAAACCATAGAGATAGAACATGAAACTGCTTTATTGTGTCAAGTTTCAAGGGGCTAGCACAAACCGTGTTTGATTTAGAGTTCTAAATACATGTATCCCTATAGGAGAAAACAGAGTGAAACCTAAAAATGAAAACGGTTACTGCAAACGAACGGTTTAACCCAGAAGAACGAAATTTGGTGAGCCAAGTGGTTTTGGTGTACTGATCATTACCTGAAAGAATCATCAAGATTGGGTGAAAAAATGTTTGCTGAGATTTCAGGCAACTTGTAGTTTTTTGGAAGCTTGGCAACCCCTTTCCATGAAAGTGATTTTCGCCAGTCTCTGCTTAGGGCTACATCAACAGCAAACAAACCATAGAGATAGAACTTGAAACTGCTTTATTGTGTCAAGTTTCAAAGGGCTAGCAAAAACCGTGTTTGATTTAGAGTTCCAAATACATGTATCCCTATAGGAGAAAAGAGAGTGAAACCTAAAAATGAAAACGGTTACTGCAAACGAACTGTTTAACCTAGAAGAACGAAATTTGGTCAACCAAGTGGTTTTGGTGTACTGATCATTACCTGAAAAAATAATCAACAATGGGTGAAAAAAGGTTTGCTGAGATTTCAGGCAACTCGTAGTTTTTTTGAAGCTTGGCAACCCCTTTCCATGAAAGTGATTTTCGCCAGTCTCTGCTTAGGGCTACATCAACAGCAAACAAACCATAGAGATAGAACTTGAAACTACTTTATTGTGTCAAGTTTCAAAAAGCTAGCAAAAACCGTGTTTGATTTAGAGTTCCAAATACATGTATCCCTATAGGAGGAAACAGAGTGAAATCTAAAAATGAAAACGGTTACTGCAAACGAACGGTTTAACCTAGAAGAACGAAATTTGGTGAGCCAAGTGGTTTTGGTGTACTGATCATTACCTGAAAGAATCATCAAGATTAGGTGAAAAAATGTTTGCTGAGATTTCAGGCAACTCGAGTTTTTGGAAACTTGGCAACTTCTTTAAATGAAAGTGATTTTCGCCAGTCTCTGCTTAGCGCTACATCAACAGGAAACAAACCATAGAGATAGAACTTGAAACTGCTTTATTGTGTCAAGGTTAAAGGGGCTAGCACAAACCGTGTTTGATTTAGAGTTCCAAATACATGTATCCCTATAGGAGAAAAGAGAGTGAAACCTAAAAATAAAAACGGTTACTGCAAACGAACTGTTTAACTTAGAAGAACGAAATTTGGTGAGCCATGTGGTATTGGTGTACAGATCATGACCTGAAAAAATGATCAAGATTGGGTGAAAAAATGTTTGCTGAGATTTCAGGCAACTCGTAGTTATTTGGAAGCTTTGCAACCCCTTTCCATTAAAGTGATTTTCGCCAGTCTCTGCTTAGGGCTTCATCAACAGCAAACAAAGCATAGAGATAGAACTTGAAAATGCTTTATTGAGTCAAGTTTCAAAGGGCTAGCACAAACCGTGTTTGATTTATACTTCCAATTACATGTATCCCTATGGGAGAAAACAGAGTGAAACCTAAAAATGAAAACGGTTACTGCAAACGAACGGTTTAACCTAGAAGAACGAAATTTGGTGAGTCAAGTGGTTTTGGTGTACTGATCATTACCTGAAATATCATCAAGATTGGGTGAAAAAAAGTTTGCTGAGATTTCAGGCAACTCGTAGTTTTTTGGAAGCTTGGCAACCCCTTTCCATGAAAGTGATTTTCGCCAGTCTCTGCTTAGGGCTACATCAACAGCAAACACACCATAGAGATAGAACTTGAACCTGCTTTATTGTGTCAAGTTTCAAAGGGCTAGCATAAACCGTGTTTGATTTAGAGTTCCAAATACATGTATCCCCATAGGAGAAAACAGAGTGAAACCTAAAAATGAAAACGGTTACTGCCTACGAACGGTTTAACCTAGAAGAACGAAATTTGGTGAGCCAAGTGGTTTTGGTGTACTGATGATTACCTGAAAGAATCATCAAGATTGGGTGAAAAAATGTTTGCTGAGATTTCAGGCAACTCGTAGTTTTTTGGAAGCTTGGCAACCCCTTTCCATGAAAGTGTTTTTCACAGTCTCTGCTTCGGGCTAAATCAATAGCAAACAAACCATAGAGATAGAACTTGAAACTGCTTTATTGTGTCAAGTTTCAAAGAGCTAGCACAAACCGTGCTTGATTTAGAGTTCCAAATACATGTATCCCTATAGGAGAAAACAGAGTGAAACCAAAAAATGAAAACGGTTACTGCAAACGAACTGTTTAACCTAGAAGAACGAAATTTGGTGAGCCAAGTGGTTTTGGTGTACTGATCATTACCTGAAAGAATCATCAAGATTGGGTGAAAAAATGTTTGCTGAGATTTCAGGCAACTCGTAGTTTTTTGGAAGCTTGGCAACCACTTTCCATGAAAGTGATTTTCGCCAGTCTCTGCTTAGGACTACATCAACAGCAAACAAACCTTAGAGATAGAACTTGAAACTGCTTTCTTGTGTCAAGTTTCAAAGAGCTAGCACAAACCGTGTTTCATTTAGAGTTCCAAATACATGTATCTCTATAGGAAAAAACAGAGTGAAACCTAAAAATGAAAACGGTTACTGCAAACGAACGGTTTAACCTAGAAGAACGAAATTTGGTGAGCCAAGTGGTTTTGGTGTACTGATCGTTACCTGAAAGAATCATCAAGATTGGGTGAAAAAATGTTTGCTGAGATTTCAGGCAACTCGTATTTTTTGGAAGCTTGGCATTCCCTTTCGATGAAAGTGATTTTCGCCAGTCTCTGCTTAGGGCTACATCAACAGCAAACAAACCATAGAGACAGAACTTGAAACTGCTTTATTGTGTAATGTTTCAAAGAGCTGGCACAAACCGTGTTTGATTTAGAGTTCCAAATACATGTATCCCTATAGGAGAAAACAGAGTGAAACCTAAAAATGAAAACGGTTACTGCAAACAAACGGTTTAAGCTAGAAGAACGAAATTTGGTGAGCCCAGTGGTTTTGGTGTACTGATTATTACCTGAAAGAATCATCAAGATTGGGTGGAAAAATGTTTCCTGAGATTTCAGGCAACTCGTAGTTTTTTGGAAGCTTGGCAACCCCTTTTGATGAAAGCGATTTTCGCCAGTCTCTGCTTAGGGCTACATCAACAGCAAACAAACCATAGAGATAGAATTTGAAACTGCGTTGTTGTGTGAAGTTTCAAAGAGCTGGCACAAATCGTGTTTGATTCAGAGTTCCAAATACATGTATCCCTATAGGAGAAAACAAAGTGAAACCTAAAAATGAAAACGGTTACTGCAAACGAACTGTTTAACCTAGAGGAACGAAACTTGGTGAGCCAAGTGGTTTTCGTATACTGATCATTACCTGAAAGAGTCATCAAGATTGGGTGAAAAAATGTTTGCTGAGATTTCAGGCAACTCGTAGTTTTTTGGAAGCTTGGCAACCCCTTTCCATGAAAGTGATATTCGCCAGTCTCTGCTTAGGGCTACATCAACAGCAAACAAACCTTAGAGATAGACCTTGAAACTGTTTTATTTTTTCAAATTACAAAAAGCTAGCACAAACCGTGTTTGATTTAGAGTTCCAAATACATGTATCCCTATAGGAGAAAACAGAGTGAAACCTAAAAATGGAAACGGTTACTGCAATCGTACGGTTTAACCTAGAGGAACAAAATTTGGTGAGCCAAGTAGTTTTGGTGTACTGATCATTACCTGAAAGAATCATCAAGATTGGGTGAAAAAATATTTGCTGTGATTTCAGCCAACTCATAGTTTTTTGGAAGCTTGGCAACCCCTTTCTATGAAAGTGATTTTCGCCAGTCTCTGCTTAGGGCTACATCAACAGCAAACAAACCATAGAGATAGAACTTGAAACTGCTTTACTGTGTCAAGTTTCAAAGAGCTGGCACAAACCGTGTTTGATTTAGAGTTCAAAATACATGTATCCCTGCAAGAGAAAACAGAGTGAAACCTAAAAATGAAAACGGTTACTGCAAACGAACGGTTTAACCAAGAAAACGAAATTTGGTTTGCCAAGTGGTTTTGGTGTACAAATCATTACCTGAAAGAATCATCAAGATTGGGTGAAAAATTGTTTGGTGAGATTTCAGGCAACTCCCAGTTTTTTGGATGCTTGGCAACCCCTTTCCATGAAAGTGATTTTCGCCCGTCTCTGCTTAGGGCTACATCAACAGCAAACAAACCATAGAGATAGAACTTGAAACTGCTTTATTGTGTCAAGTTTCAAAGAGCTAGCAAAAACCGTGTTTGATTTAGAGTTCCAAAAACATGTATCCCTATAGGAGAAAACAGAGTGAAACCTAAAAATGAAAACGGTTACTGCAAACGAACGGTTTAACCCAGAAGAACGAAATTTGGTGAGCCAAGTGGTTTCGGTGTACTGATCATTATCTGAAAGAATCATCAAGATTGGGTGAAAAATGTTTGCTGAGATTTCAGGCAACTCGTAGTTTATTGGAAGCTTGGCAACCCCATTTCATGAAAGTGATTTTCGCAAGTCTCTGCTTAGGGCTACATCAACAGCAAACTAACCATAGAGATAGAACTTGAAACTGCTTTATTGTGTCAAGTTTCAAAGAGCTAGCACAAACCGTGTTTGATTTAGAGTTCCAAATACATGTATCCCTATAGGAGAAAACATTGTGAAACCTAAAAATGAAAATGGTTACTGCAAACGAATGGTTTTACCTAGAAGAACGAAACGTGGTGAGCCAAGTGGTTTTGGTGTATTGATCATTACCTGAAAGAATCATCAAGATTGGGTGAAAAAATGTTTGCTGAGATTTCAGGCAACTCGTATTTTTTGGAAGCTTGGCATTCCCTTTCGATGAAAGTGATTTTCGCCAGTCTCTGCTTAGGGCTACATCAACAGGAAACAAACCATAGAGACAGAACTTGAAACTGCTTTATTGTGTAATGTTTCAAAGAGCTGGTACAAACCGTGTTTGATTTAGAGTTCCAAATACATGTATCCCTATAGGAGAAAACAGAGTGAAACCTAAAAATGAAAACGGTTACTGCAAACAAACGGTTTAAGCTAGAAGAACGAAATTTGGTTAGCCAAGTGGTTTTGGTGTACTGATCATTACCTGAAAGAATCATCAAGATTGGGTGGAAAAATGTTTCCTGAGATTTCAGGCAACTCGTAGTTTTTTGGAAGCTTGGCAACCCCTTTTGATGAAAGCGATTTTCGCCAGTCTCTGCTTAGGGCTACATCAACAGCAAACAAACCATAGAGATAGAATTTGAAACTGCGTTATTGTGTGAAGTTTCAAAGAGCTGGCACAAATCGTGTTTGATTCAGAGTTCCAAATACATGTATCATTATAGGAGAAAACGGAGTGAAACCTAAAAATGAAAACGGTTACTGCAAACGAACTGTTTAACCTAGAGGAACGAAACTTGGTGAGCCAAGTGGTTTTCGTATACTGATCATTACCTGAAAGAGTCATCAATATTGGGTGAAAAAATGTTTGCTGAGATTTCAGGCAACTCGTAGTTTTTTGGAAGCTTGGCAACCCCTTTCCATGAAAGTGATATTCGCCAGTCTCTGCTTAGGGCTACATCAACAGCAAACAAACCTTAGAGATAGAACTTGAAACTGTTTTATTTTTTCAAATTACAAAAAGCTAGCACAAACCGTGTTTGATTTAGAGTTCCAAATACATGTATCCCTATAGGAGAAAAGAGAGTGAAACGTAAAAATGAAAACGGTTACTGCAAACGAACGGTTTAACCTAGAAGAACGAAATTTGGTGAGCCAAGTGGTTTTGGTGTACTGATCCTTACCTGAAAGGATCATCAAGATTGGGTGAAAAAATGTTTTCTGAGATTCAGGCAACTCGTAGTTTTTTGGAAGCTTGGCAACCCCTTTCTATGAAAGTGATTTTCGCCAGTCTCTGCTTAGGGCTACATCAACAGCAAACAAACCATAGAGATAGAACTTGAAACTGCTTTATTGTGTCAAGTTTCAAAGAGCTAGCACAAACCGTGTTTCATTTAGAGTTCCAAATACATGTATCCCTATAGGAGAAAACAGATTGAAACCTAAAAATGAAAACGGTTACTGCAAACGAACGGTTTAACCTAGAGGAACAAAATTTGGTGAGCCAAGTAGTTTTGGTGTACTGATCATTACCTGAAAGAATCATGAAGATTGGGTGAAAAAATATTTGCTGTGATTTCAGCCAACTCATAGTTTTTTGGAAGCTTGGCAACCCCTTTCTATGAAAGTGATTTTCGCCAGTCTCTGCTTAGGGCTACATCAACAGCAAACAAACCATAGAGATAGAACTTGAAACTGCTTTACTGTGTCAAGTTTCAAAGAGCTGGCACAAACCGTGTTTGATTTAGAGTTCAAAATACATGTATCCCTGCAGGAGAAAACAGAGTGAAACCTAAAAATGAAAACGGTTACTGCAAATGAACGGTTTAACCAAGAAAACGAAATTTGGTGAGCCAAGTGGTTTTGGTGTACAGATCATTACCTGAAAGAATCATCAAGATTGGGTGAAAAATTGTTTGGTGAGATTTCAGGCAACTCCCAGTTTTTTGGATGCTTGGCAACCCCTTTCCATGAAAGTGATTTTCGCCCGTCTCTGCTTAGGGCTACATCAACAGCAAACAAACCATAGAGATAGAACTTGAAACTGCTTTATTGTGTCAAGTTTCAAAGAGCTAGCAAAAACCGTGTTTGATTTAGAGTTCCAAATACATGTATCCCTATAGGAGAAAACAGAGTGAAACCTAAAAATGAAAACGGTTACTGCAAACGAACGGTTTAACCTAGAAGAACGAAATTTGGTGAGCCAAGTGGTTTCCGTGTACTGATCATTACCTGAAAGAATCATCAAGATTGGGTGAAAAACTGTTTGCTGAGATTTCAGGCAACTCGTAGTTTTTTGGAAGCTTGGCAACCCCTTTCTATGAAAGTGATTTTCGCCAGTCTCTGCTTAGGGCTACATCAACAGCAAACAAACCTTAGAGATAGAACTTGAAACTCTTTTATTTTTTCAAATTACAAAAAGCTAGCACAAACCGTGTTTGATTTAGAGTTCCAAATCCATGTATCCCTATAGGAGAAAACAGATTGAAACCTAAAAATGAAAACGGTTACTGCAAACGAACGGTTTAACCTAGAGGAACAAAATTTGGTGAGCCAAGTTGTTTTGGTGTACTGATCATTACCTGAAAGAATCATCAAGATTGGGTGAAAAAATGTTTGCTGAGATTTCAGGAAACTCGTAGTTTTTTGGAAGCTTGGCAACCCCTTTCCATGAAAGTGATTTTCGCCAGTCTCTGCTTAGGGCTACATCAACAGCAAACAAACCATAGAGATAGAACTTGAAACTGCTTTATTGTGTCAAGTTTCAAAGAGCTGGCACAAACCGTGTTTCATTTAGAGTTCAAAATACATGTATCCCTGCAGGAGAAAACAGAGTGAAACCTAAAAATGAAAACGGTTACTGCAAACGAACGGTTTAACCAAGAAAACGAAATTTGGTGAGCCAAGTGGTTTTGGTGTACAGATCATTACCTGAAAGAATCATCAAGATTGGGTGAAAAATTGTTTGGTGAGATTTCAGGCAACTCCCAGTTTTTTGTATGCTTTGCAACCCCTTTCCATGAAAGTGATTTTCGCCCGTCTCTGCTTAGGGCTACATCAACAGTAAACAACCCATAGACATAGAACTTGAAACTGCTTTATTGTGTCAAGTTTCAAAGAGCTAGCACAAACCGTGTTTCATTTAGAGTTCCAAATACATGTATCCTTATAGGAGAAAACAGATTGAAACCTAAAAATGAAAACGGTTACTGCAAACGAACTGTTTAACTTAGAGGAACGAAATTTGGTCAGCCAAGTAGTTTTGGTGTACTGATCATTACCTGAAAGAATCATCAAGATTAGGTGAAAAAATGTTTGCTGTGATTTCAGCCAACTCGTAGTTTTTTGGAAGCTTGTCAACCCCTTTCTATGAAAGTGATTTTCGCCAGTCTCTGCTTAGGGCTACATCAACAGCAAACAAACCATAGAGATAGAACTTGAAACTGCTTTATTGTGTCAAGTTTCAAAGAGCTGGCACAAACCGTGTTTGATTTAGAGTTCCAAATACATGTATCCCTATAGGAGAAAACAGAGTGAAACCTAAAAATGAAAACGGTTACTGCAAACGAACGGTTTAACCTAGAAAACGAAATTTGGTGAGCCAAGTGCTTTTGGTGTACTGATCATTACTGAAAGAATCATCAAGATTGGGTGAAAAAATGTTTGGTGAGATTTCAGGCAATTCCCAGTTTTTTGGATCCTTGGCAACCCCTTTCCATGAAAGTGATTTTCGCCAGTCTCTGCTTAGGGCTACATCAACAGCAAACAAACCATAGAGATAGAACTTGAAACTGCTTTATTGTGTCAAGTTTCAAAGAGCTAGCAAAAACCGTGTTTGATTTAGAGTTCCAAATACATGTATCCCTATAAGAGAAAACAGATTGAAACCTAAAAATGAAAATGGTTACTTCAAACGTACGGTTTAACCTAGAAGAACGAAATTTGGTGAGCCAAGTAGTTTTGGTGTACCGATCATTACCTGAAAGAATCATCAAGATTGGGTGAAATAATGTTTGCTTAGATTTCAGGCAACTCGTAGTTTTCTGGAAGCTTGGAAACCCCTTTCCATGAAAGTGATTTTCGCCAGTCTCTGCTTAGGGCTACATCAACAGCAAAAAAACCATAGAGCTAGAACTTGAAACTGCTTTATTGTGTGAAGTTTCAAAGAGCTAGCACAAACCGTGTTTGATTTAGAGTTCCAAATACATGTATCACTATAGGAGAAAACAGAGTGAAACCTAAAAATGAAAACGGTTACTGCAAACGAACGGTTTAACCTACAAGAATGAAATTTGGTGAACCAAGTAGTTTTGGTGTACTAATCATTACCTGAAAGAATCATCAAGATTGGGAGAAAAAATTTTTGCTGAGATTTCAGGCAACTCGTAGTTTTTTGGAAGCTTGGCAACCCCTTTCCATGAAAGTGATTTTCGCCAGTCTCTGCTTAGGGCTACATCAACAGCAAAAAAACCATAGAAATAGAACGTGAAACTGCTTTCTTGATTCAAGTTTCAAAGAGCTAGCACAAACCGTGTTTGATTTAGAGTTCCAAATACATGTATCCATATAGGAGAAAACAGAGTGAAACCTAAAAATGAAAGCGGTTACTGCAAACGAATGGATTAACCTAGAAGAACGATATTTGTTGAGCCACGTGGTTTTGGTGTACTGATCATTACCTGAAAGAATCATCAAGATTGGATGGAAAAAAGTTTGCTGTGATTTCAGGCAACTCGTAGTTTTTTGGAAGCTTGGCAACCCCTTTAAATGAAAGTGATTTTCGCCAGTCTCTGCTTAGGGCTACATCAACAGCAAACAAATCATAGAGATAGAACTTGAAACTACTTTCTTGTGTCAAGTTTCAAAGAGCTAGCACAAACCGTGTTTGATTTAGAGTTCCAAATACATGTATCCCTATAGGAGAAAAGAGAGTAAAACCTAAAAATGAAAACGGTTACTGCAAACGAACGGTTTAACCTAGAAAACGAAATTTGGTTAGCCAAGTGGTTTTGGTGTATTGATAATTACCTGAAAGAATCATCAAGATTGGGTGAAAAAATGTTTGCTGAGATTTCAGGCAACTCTTACTTTTTTGGAAGCTTGGAAACCCATTTCCATTAAAGTGATTTTTTCCAATCTCTGCTTAGGGCTACATCAAAAGCAAACAAACCATAGAGATAGAATTTGAAACTGCTTTATTGTGTAAAGTTTCAAAGAGCTAGCACAAACCTTGTTTGATTAAGAGTTCCAAATATATGTATCCCTATAGGAGAAAACAGAGTGAAACCTAAAAATGAAAACGGTTACTGAAAACGAACGGTTTAACCTAGAAGAACAAAATTTGGTGAGCCAAGTGGTTTTGGTGTACTGATCATTACCTGAAAGAATCATCAAGATTGGGTGAAAAAATGTTTGCTGAGATTTCAGGCAACTCGTAGTTTTTTGGAACCTTGGCAACCCCTTTCCATGAAAGCAATTTTCTCCAGTCTCTTCTTAGGGCTAAATCAACAGCAAACAAACCATAGAGATAAAACTTGAAACTTCTTCATTGTGTCAAGTTTCAAAGAGCTAGCACAAACCGTGTTTGATTTAGAGTTCAAAATACATGTATCCCTATAGGAGAAAACAGAATGAAACCTACAAATGAAAACAGTTACTGCAAACGAACAATTTAACCTAGAAGAACAAATTTTGTGAGCCAAGTGGTTTTGGTGTACTAATCATTACCTGAAAGAATCATGAAGATTGGGTGAAAAAATGTTTGCTGAGATTTCAGGCAACTCGTAGTTTTTTGGAAGCTTGGCAACCCCTTTCCATGAAAGTGATTTTCGCAAGTCTCTGCTTAGGGCTACATCAACAGCAAACAAACCATAGAGATAAAACTTAAAAATGCTTAATTGTGTCAAGTTTCAAAGAGCTAGCACAAACCGTGTTTGATTTAGCGTTCCAAATACATGTATTTCTATAGAAGAAAACAGAGTGAAACCTAAAAATGAAAACGGTTACTGCAAATGAACGGTTTAACCTAGAAGAACGAAATTTGGTGAGCCAAGTGGTTTTGGTGTACTGATCATTACCTGAAAGAATCATCAAGATTGGGTGAAAAAATGTTTGCTGAGATTTAAGGCAACTCGTAGTTTATTGGAAGCTTGGCAACCCCTTTCTATGAAAGTGATTTTCGCCAGTCTCTGCTTAGGGCTACATCAACAGCAAACAAACCATAGAGATAGAACTTTAAACTGCTTTCTTGTGTCAAGTTTCAAAGAACTAGCAGAAACCGTGTTTGATTTAGAGTTCCAAATACATGTATCCCTATAGGAGAAAACAAAGTGAAACCTAAAAATGAAAACGGTTACTGCAAACGAACGGTTTAACCTAGAAAACATAATTTGGTGAGCCAAGTGGTGTTGGTGTACTAATCATTACCTGAAAGAATCATCAAAATTGGTTGAAAAAATGTTTGGTGAGATTTCAGGCAACTCCCAGTTTTTTGGAAGCTTGGCAATCTCTTTCCATGAAAGTGATTTTCGCCAGTCTCTGCTTAGGGCTACATCAACAGCAAACAAACCATAGAGATAGAACTTGAAACTGCTCTATTGTGTCAAGTTTGAATTGATATATCAAGAAATATGTAATGGAGGGGTAAGACAAGATAATACAAATGGAAGAAATGATTTACAGTAGAAGGGGTAGAGAGAAAAGGGGAGGGGAGGGGAGGGGAGGGGGGATAGTAGAGAATAGGACTGACAGCAGAATACATCAGACACTAGAAAGGCAATATGTCAATCAATGGAAGGGTGACTGATGTGATACAGCAATCTGTATATGGGGTAAAGTTGGGATTTCACAAGCCTCTTGAATCAAACTGTGAAATATGATGTATTAAGAACTGTGTAAGGTTTTGAACGACCAACAATAAAAAAAAAAGCATAAAAAAAAAGAAAGAGCTAGCACAAACCGTGTTTGATTTAGAGTTCCAAATACATGTATCCCTATAGGAGAAAACAGAGTGAAACCTAAAAATGAAAACGGTTACTGCAAACCAATGGTTTAACATAGAAGAACGAAATTTGGTGAGCCAAGTGGTTTTGGTGTACTGATCATTACCTGAAACAATCATCAAGATTGGGTGAAAAAATGTTTGCTGAGATTTCAGGCAACTCGTAGTTTTTTGGAAGCTTGGCAACCCCTTTCCATGAAAGTGATTTTCGCCAGTCTCTGCTTTGGGCTACATTAACAGCAAAAAAACAAGAGAGATAGAACTTGAAACTGCTTTATTGTGTCAAGTTTCAAAGAGCTAGCACAAACCGTGTTTGATTTAGAGTTCCAAATACATGTATCCCTATAGGAGAAAACAGAGTGAAACCTAAAAGTGAAAACGGTTGCTGCAAACGAACGGTTTAACCTAGAAGAACAAAATTTGGTGAGCCAAGTGGTTTTGGTGTACTGATCATTACCTGAAAGAATCATCAAGATTGGGTGAAAAAATGTTTGCTGAGATTTCAGGCAACTCGTAGTTTTTTGGAAGCTTGGCAACCCCTTTCTATGAAAGTGATTTTCGCCAGTCTCTGCTTAGGGCTACATCAACAGCAAACAACCCATAGAGATAGAACTTGAAACTGTTTATTGTGTCAAGTTTCAAAGAGCTAGCACAAACCGTGTTTCATTTAGAGTTCCAAATACATGTATCCCTATAGGACAAAAGAGATTAAAACCTAAAAATGAAAACGGTTACTGCAAACGAACGGTTTAACCTAGAAGAACGAAATTTAGTGAGCCAAGTAGTTTTGGTGTACTGATCATTACCTGAAAGAATCATCAAGATTGGTTGAAAAAATGTTTGCTGAGATTTAAGGCAACTCGTAGTGTATTGGAAGCTTGGCAACCCCTTTCTATGAAAGTGATTTTCGCCAGTCTCTGCTTAGGGCTACATCAACAGAAAACAAACCATAGAGATAGAACTTTAAACTGCTTTCTTGTGTCAAGTTTCAAAGAACTAGCAGAAACCGTGTTTGATTTAGAGTTCCAAATACATGTATCCCTATAGGAGAAAACAGAGTGAAACCTAAAAATGAAAACGGTTACTGCAAACGAACGGTTTAACCTAGAAAACATAATTTGGTGAGCCAAGTGGTGTTGGTGTACTAATCATTACCTGAAAGAATCATCAAAATTGGGTGAAAAAATGTTTGGTGAGATTTCAGGCAACTCCCAGTTTTTTGGAAGCTTGGCAACCCCTTTCCATGAAAGTGATTTTCGCCAGTCTCTGCTTAGGGCTACATCAACAGCAAACAAACCATAGAGATAGAACATGAATCTGCTTTCTTGTGTCAAGTTTCAAAGAGCTAGCACAAACCGTGTTTGATTTAGAGTTCCAAATACATGTATCCGTATGAGAGAAAACAGAGTGAAACCTAAAAATGAAAACGGTTACTGCAAACGAACGGTTTAACATAGAAGAACGAAATTTGGTGAGCCAAGTGGTTTTGGTGTACTGATCATTACCTGAAAGAATCATCAAGATTGGGTGAAAAAATGTTTGCTGAGATTTCAGGCAACTCCTAGTTTTTTGGAAGCTTGGCAACCCCTTTCCATGAAAGTGATTTTCGCCAGTCTCTGCTTAGGGCTACATCAACAGCAAACAAACCATAGAGATAGAACTTGAAACTGCTTTCTTGTGTCAAGTTTCAAAGAGCTAGCACAAACCGTGTTTGATTTAGAGTTCCAAATACATGTATCCCTATAGGAGAAAACAGAGTGAAACCTAAAAATGAAAACGGTTACTGCAAACGAACGGTTGAACCTAGAAAACAAAATTTGGTGAGCCAAGTGGTGTTGGTGTACTAATCATTACCTGAAAGAATCATCAAGATTGGGTGAAAAAATGTTTGCTGAGATTTCAGGCAACTCCCAGTTTTTTGGAAGCTTGGCAACCCCTTTCCATGAAAGTGATTTTCGCCAGTCTCTGCTTAGGGCTACATCAACAGCAAACAAACCATAGAGATAGAACATGAAACTTCTTTCTTGTGTCAAGTTTCAAAGAGCTAGCACAAACCGTGTTTGATTTAGAGTTCCAAATACATGTATCCCTATAGGAGAAAACAGAGTGAAACCTAAAAATGAAAACGGTTACTGCAAACGAACGGTTTAACCTAGAAGAATGAAACTTTGTGAGCCAAGTGGTTTTGGTGTACTGATCATTACCTGAAAGAATCATCAAGATTGGGTGAGAAAATGTTTGCTGTGATTTCAGGCAACTCGTAGTTTTTTGGAAGCTTGGCAACCCCTTTCCATGAAAGTGATTTTCGCCAGTCTCTGCTTAGGGCTATATCAACAGCAAACAAACCATAGAGATAGAACTAGAAACTGCTTTATTGTGTCAAGTTTCAAAGAGCTAGCACAAACCGTGTTTTATTTAGAGTTCCAAATACATGTATCCCTATAGGAGAAAACAGAGTTAAACCTAAAAATGAAAACGGTTACTGCAAACGAACGGTTTAACCTAGAAGAACGAAATTTGGTGAGCAAAGTGGTTGTGGTGTACTTATCATTACCTGAAGGAATCATCAAGATTGGGTGAAAAAATGTTTGCTGAGATTTCTGGCAACTCGTAGTTTTTTGGAAGCTTGGCAACCCCTTTCCATGAAAGTGATTTTCGCCAGTCTCTGCTTAGGGCTACATCAACAGCAAACAAACCATAGAGATAGAACTTGAAACTGCTTTCTTCTGCCATGTTTCAAAGAGCTAGCAAAAACCGTCTTTGATTTAGAGTTCCAAATACATGTATCCCTATAGGAGAAAACAAAGTGAAACCTAAAAATGAAAACGGTTACTGCAAACGAACGGTTTAACCTAGAAGAACGAAATTTGGTGAGCCAAGTGGTTTTGGTGTACTGATCATTACCTGAAAGAATCATCAAGATTGGGTGAAAAAATGTTTGCTGAGATTTCAGGCAACTCGTAGTTTTTTGGAAGCTTGGCAACCCCTTTCCATGAAAGTGATTTTCGCCAGACTCTGCTTAGGGCTACATCAACAGCAAAAAAAATCATAGAGATAGAACTTGAAACTGATTTATTGTGTCAAGTTTCAAAGAGCTAGCAAAAACCGTGTTTGATTTACAGTTCCAAATACATGTATCCCTATAGGAGAAAACAGAGTGAAACCTAAAAATGAAAACGGTTACTGCAAACGAACGGTTTAACCTAGAAAACATAATTTGGTGAGCCAAGTGGTGTTGGTGTACTAATCATTACCTGAAAGAATCTTCAAAATTGGGTGAAAAAATGTTTGGTGAGATTTCAGGCAACTCCCAGTTTTTTGGAAGCTTGGCAACCCCTTTCCATGAAAGTGATTTTCGCCAGTCTCTGCTTAGGGCTACATCAACAGCAAACAAACCATAGAGATAGAACATGAATCTGCTTTCTTGTGTCAAGTTTCAAAGAGCTAGCACAAACCGTGTTTGATGTAGAGTTCCAAATACATGTATCCGTATAGGAGAAAACAGAGTGAAACCTAAAAATGAAAACGGTTACTGCAAACGAACGGTTTAACATAGAAGAACGAAATTTGGTGAGCCAAGTGGTTTTGGTGTACTGATCATTACCTGAAAGAATCATCAAGATTGGGTGAAAAAATGTTTGCTGAGATTTCAGGCAACTCGTAGTTTTTTGGAAGCTTGGCAACCCCTTTCCATGAAAGTGATTTTCGCCAGTCTCTGCTTAGGGCTACATCAACAGCAAACAAACCATAGAGATAGAACTTGAACCTGGTTTCTTGTGTCAAGTTTCAAAGAGCTAGCACAAACCGTGTTTGATTTAGAGTTCCAAATACATGTATCCCTATAGGAGAAAACAGAGTGAAACCTAAAAATGAAAACGGTTACTGCAAACGATACGGTTGAGCCTAGAAAACAAAATTTGGTGAGCCAAGTGGTGTTGGTGTACTAATCATTACCTGAAAGAATCATCAAGATTGGGTGAAAAAATGTTTGCTGAGATTTCAGGCAACTCCCAGTTTTTTGGAATCTTGGCAACCCCTTTCCATGAAAGTGATTTTCGCCAGTCTCTGCTTAGGGCTACATCAACAGCAAACAAACCATAGAGATAGAACATGAAACTTCTTTCTTGTGTCAAGTTTCAAAGAGCTAGCACAAACCGTGTTTGATTTAGAGTTCCAAATACATGTATCCCTATAGGAGAAAACAGAGTGAAACCTAAAAATGAAAACGGTTACTGCAAACGAACGGTTTAACCTAGAAGAATGAAACTTTGTGAGCCAAGTGGTTTTGGTGTATTGATCATTACCTGAAAGAATCATCAAGATTGGGTGAAAAAATGTTTGGTGAGATTTCAGGCAACTCCCAGTTTTTTGGAAGCTTGGCAACCCCTTTCCATGAAAGTGATTTTCGCCAGTATCTGCTTAGGGCTACATCAACAGTAAAACAAACCATAGAGATAGAACATGAATCTGCTTTCTTGTGTCAAGTTTCAAATAGCTAGCACAAACCGTGTTTGATTTAGAGTTCCAAATACATGTATCCGTATAGGAGAAAACAGAGTGAAACCTAAAAATGAAAACGGTTACTGCAAACGAACGGTTTAACATAGAAGAACGAAATTTGGTGAGCCAAGTGGTTTTGGTGTACTGATCATTACCTGAAAGAATCATCAAGATTGGGTGAAAAAATGTTTGCTGAGATTTCAGGCAACTCGTAGTTTTTTGGAAGCTTGGCAACCCCTTTCTATGAAAGTGATTTTGGCCAGTCTCTGCTTAGGGCTACATCAACAGCAAACAAACCATAGAGATAGAACTTGAAACTGCTTTATTGTGTCAAGTTTCAAAGAGCTGGCACAAACCGTGTTTGATTTAGAGTTCCAAATACATTTATACCTATAGGAGAAAACAGAGTGAAACCTAAAAAAAAAAACGGTTCCTGCAAACGAACGGTTTAACCTAGAAGAACGAAATTTGGTGTGCCAAGTGGTTTTGGTGTCCTAATCATTACCTGAACGAATCATCAATATTGGGTTAAAAAATATTTGCTGAGATTTCAGGCAACTCGTAGTGTTTTGGAAGCTTGGCAACTCTTTTCCATGAAAGTGATTTTCGCCAGTCTCTGCTTAGGGCTACATCAACAGCAAAAAAATCATAGAGATAGAACTTGACACTGATTTATTGTGTCAAGTTTCAAAGAGCTAGCACAAACCGTGTTTGATTTAGAGTTCCAAATACATGTATCCCTATAGGAGAAAACAGAGTGAAACCTAAAAATGAAAACGGTTACTGAAAACGAACGGTTTAACCTAGAAGAATGAAACTTGGTGAGCCAAGTGGTTTTGGTGTACTGATCATTACCTGAAAGAATCATAGAGATTGGGTGAGAAAATGTTTGCTGTGATTTCAGGCAACTCGTAGTTTTTTGGAAGCTTGGCAACCCCTTTCCATGAAAGTGATTTTCGCCAGTCTCTGCTTAGGGCTACATCAACAGCAAACAAACCATAGAGATAGAACTTGAAACTGCTTTATTGTGTCAAGTTTCAAAGAGCTAGCACAAACCGTGTTTGATTTAGAGTTCCAAATACATGTATCCCTATAGGAGAAAACAGAGTGAAACCTAAAAATGAAAACGGTTACTGCAAACGAACGGTTTAACCTAGAAGAACGAAATTTGGAGAGCCAAGTGGTTTTGGTGTACTTATCATTACCTGAAAGAATCATCAAGATTGGGTGAAAAAATGTTTGCTGAGATTTCAGGCAACTCGTAGTTTTTTGGAAGCTTGGCAACCCCTTTCCATGAAAGTGATTTTCGCCAGTCTCTGCTTAGGGCTACATCAAAAGCAAACAAACCATAGAGATAGAACTTGAAACTGCTTTCTTCTGCCATGTTTCAAAGAGCTAGCAAAAACCGTGTTTGATTTAGAGTTCCAAATACATGTATCCCTATAGGAGAAAACAGAGTGAAACCTAAAAATGAAAACGGTTAATGCAAACGAACGGTTTAACCTAGAAGAACGAAATTCGGTGAGCCAAGTGGTTTTGGTGTACTGATCATTACCTGAAAGAATCATCAAGATTGGGTGAAAAAATGTTTGCTGAGATTTCAGGCAACTCGTAGTTTTTTGGAAGCTTGGCAACCCCTTTCCATGAAAGTGATTTTCGCCAGACTCTGCTTAGGGGTACATCAACAGCAAAAAAATCATAGAAATAGAACTTGAAACTGATTTATTGTGTCAAGTTTCAAAGAGCTAGCAAAAACCGTGTTTGATTTAGAGTTCCAAATACATGTATCCCTATAGGAGAAAACAGAGTGAAACCTAAAAATGAAAACAGTTACTGCAAACGAACGGTTTAACTTAGAAGAATGAAACTTGGTGAGCCAAGTGGTTTTGGTATACTGATCATTACCTGAAAGAATTATCAAGATTGGGTGAAAAAATGTTTGCTGAGATTTCAGGCAACTCGTAGTTTTTTGGAAGCTTGGCAACCCCTTTCCATGAAAGTGATTTTCGCCAGTCTCTGCTTAGGGCTACATCAACAGCAAACAATCCATAGAGATAGAACTTGAAACTGCTTTCTTGTGTCAAGTTTCAAAGAGCTAGCACAAACCGTGTTTGATTTAGAGTTCCAAATACATGTATCCCTATAGGAGAAAACAGAGTGAAACCTAAAAATGAAAACGGTTACTGCAAACGAACGGTTGAACCTAGAAAACAAAATTTGGTGAGCCAAGCGGTGTTGGTGTACTAATCATTACCTGAAAGAATCATCAAGATTGGGTGAAAAAATGTTTGGTGAGATTTCAGGCAACTCCCAGTTTTTTGGAAGCTTGGCAACCCCTTTCCATGAAAGTGATTTTCGCCAGTCTCTGCTTAGGGCTACATCAACAGCAAACAAACCATAGACATTGAACTTGAAACTGC
>NW_027521349.1:60133-93088 GCF_052094955.1 Ictidomys tridecemlineatus
AGTTGCCTGAAATCTCAGCAAACATTTTTTCACCCAATCTTGATGATTCTTTCAGGTAATGATCAGTATACCAAAACCACTTGGCTCACCAAGTTTCGTTTTCTAAGTTAAACCGTTCGTTTGCAGTAACTGTTTTAATTTTTAGGTTTCACTCTGTTTTCTCCTATAGGGATACATGTATTTGGAACTGTAAATCAAACACGGTTTTTGCTAGCTCTTTGAAACTTGACACAATAAATCAGTTTCAAGTTCTATCTCTAGGATTTTTTTGCTGTTGATGTAGCCCTAAGCAGAGTCTGGCGAAAATCACTTTCATGGAAAGGGGTTGCCAAGCTTCCAAAAAACTACGAGTTGCCTGAAATCTCAGCAAACATTTTTTCACCCAATCTTGATGATTCTTTCAGGTAATGATCAGTACACCAAAACCACTTGGCTCACCAAATTTCGTTCTTCTAGGTTAAACCGTTCGTTTTCAGTAACCGTTTTCATTTTTAGGTTTCACTTTGTTTTCTCCAATAGGGATACATGTATTTGGAACTCTAAATCAAACACGGTTTTTGCTAGCTCTTTGAAACATGGCAGAAGAAAGCAGTTTCAAGTTCTATCTTTATGGTTTGTTTGCTGTTGATGTAGCCCTAAGCAGAGACTGGCTAAAATCACTTTCATAGAAACGGGTTGCCAAGCTTCCAAAAAACTACGAGTTGCCTGAAATCTCAGCAAACATTTTTTCACCCAATCTTGAAGATTCCTTCAGGTAATGATCAGTACACCAAAACCACTTGGCTCTCCAAATTTCGTTCTTCTAGGTTAAACCGTTCGTTTGCAGTAACCGTTTTCATTTTTAGGTTTTACTCTGTTTTCTCCTATAGGGATACATGTATTTGGAACTCTAAATCAAACACGGTTTGTGCTAGCTCTTTGAAACTTGACACAATAAAGCAGTTTCAAGTTCTATCTCTATGGTTTGTTTGCTGTTGATGTAGCCCTAAGCAGAGACTGGCGAAAATCACTTTCATGGAAAGGGGTTGCCAAGCTTCCAAAAAACTACGAGTTGCCTGAAATCACAGCAAACATTTTCTCACCCAACCTTGATGATTCTTTCAGGTAATGATCAGTACACCAAAACCACTTGGCTCACCAAGTTTCATTCTTCTAGGTTAAACCGTTCGTTTGCAGTAACCGTGTTCATTTTTAGGTTTCACTCTGTTTTCTCCTATAGGGATACATGTATTTGGAACTCTAAATCAAACATGGTTTGTGCTAGCTCTTTGAAACTTGACACAATAAATCAGTGTCAAGTTCTATCTCTATGATTTTTTTGCTGTTGATGTAGCCCTAAGCAGAGACTGGCGAAAATCACTTTCATTGAAAAGAGTTGCCAAGCTTCCAAAACACTACGAGTTGCCTGAAATCTCAGCAAACATTTTTTCACCCAATATTGATGATTCGTTCAGGTAATGATTAGGACACCAAAACCACTTGGCACACCAAATTTCGTTCTTCTAGGTTAAACCGTTCGTTTGCAGGAACCGTTTTCATTTTTAGGTTTCACTCTGTTTTCTCCTATAGGTATACATGTATTTGGAACTCTAAATCAAACACGGTTTGTGCCAGCTCTTTGAAACTTGACACAATAAAGCAGTTTCAAGTTCTATCTCTATGGTTTGTTTGCTGTTGATGTAGCCCTAAGCAGAGACTGGCGAAAATCACTTTCACAGAAAGGGGTTGCCAAGCTTCCAAAAAACTACGAGTTGCCTGAAATCTCAGCAAACATTTTTTCACCCAATCTTGATGATTCTTTCAGGTAATGATCAGTACACCAAAACCACTTGGCTCACCAAATTTCGTTCTTCTAGGTTAAACCGTTCGTTTGCAGTAACCGTTTTCATTTTTAGGTTTCACTCTGTTTTCTCCTATAGGGATACATGTATTTGGAACTCTAAATAAAACACGGTTTGTGCTAGCTCTTTGAAACTCGACACAAGAAAGCAGATTCATGTTCTATCTCTATGGTTTGTTTGCTGTTGATGTAGCCCTAAGCAGAGACTGGCGAAAATCACTTTCATGGAAAGGGGTTGCCAAGCTTCCAAAAAACTGGGTGTTGCCTGAAATCTCACCAAACATTTTTTCACCCAATTTTGATGATTCTTTCAGGTAATGATTAGTACACCAACACCACTTGGCTCACCAAATTATGTTTTCTAGGTTAAACCGTTCGTTTGCAGTAACCGTTTTCATTTTTAGGTTTCACTCTGTTTTCTCCTATAGGGATACATGTATTTGGAACTCTAAATCAAACACAGTTTTTGCTAGCTCTTTGAAACTTGACACAATAAATCAGTTTCAAGTTCTATCTCTAGGATTTTTTTTGCTGTTGATGTAGCCCTAAGCAGAGTCTGGCGAAAATCACTTTCATGGAAAGGGGTTGCCAAGCTTCCAAAAAACTACGAGTTGCCTGAAATCTCAGCAAACATTTTTTCACCCAATCTTGATGATTCTTTCAGGTAATGATCAGTACACCAAAACCACTTGGCTCACCAAATTTCGTTCTTCTAGGTTAAACCGTTCGTTTGCAGTAACCGTTTTCATTTTTAGGTTTCACTTTGTTTTCTCCTATAGGGATACATGTATTTGGAACTCTAAATCAAACACGGTTTTTGCTAGCTCTTTGAAACATGGCAGAAGAAAGCAGTTTCAAGTTCTATCTCTATGGTTTGTTTGCTGTTGATGTAGCCCTAAGCAGAGACTGGCGAAAATCACTTTCATGGAAAGGGGTTGCAAGCTTCCAAAAAACTACGAGTTGCCTGAAATCTCAGCAAACATTTTTTCACCCAATCTTGATGATTCCTTCAGGTAATGATAAGTACACCAAAACCACTTGGCTCACCAAATTTCGTTCTTCTAGGTTAAACCGTTCGTTTGCAGTAACCGTTTTCATTTTTAGGTTTCACTCTGTTTTCTCCTATAGGGATACATGTATTTGGAACTCTAAATAAAACACGGTTTGTGCAAGCTCTTTGAAACTTGACACAATAAAGCAGTTTCAAGTTCTATCTCTATGGTTTGTTTGCTGTTGATGTAGCCCTAAGCAGAGACTGGCGAAAATCACTTTCATGGAAAGGGGTTGCCAAGCTTCCAAAAAACTACGAGTTGCCTGAAATCACAGCAAACATTTTCTCACCCAATCTTGATGATTCTTTCAGGTAATGATCAGTACACCAAAACCACTTGGCTCACCAAGTTTCATTCTTCTAGGTTAAACCGTTCGTTTGCAGTAACCGTTTTCATTTTTAGGTTTCACTCTGTTTTCTCCTATAGGGATACATGTATTTGGAACTCTAAATCAAACACGGTTTTTGCTAGCTCTTTGAAACTTGACACAAGAAAGAAGTTTCATGTTCTATCTCTATGGTTTGTTTGCTGTTGATGTAGCCCTAAGCAGAGACTGGCGAAAATCACTTTCATGGAAAGGGGTTGCCAAGCTTCCAAAAAACTGGGAGTTGCCTGAAATCTCACCAAACATTTTTTCACCCAATCTTGATGATTCTTTCAGGTAATGATTAGTACACCAACACCACTTGGCTCACCAAATTTTGTTTTCTAGGTTCAACCGTTCGTTTGCAGTAACCGTTTTCATTTTTAGGTTTCACTCTGTTTTCTCCTATAGGGATACATGTATTTGGAACTGTAAATCAAACACGGTTTTTGCTAGCTCTTTGAAACTTGACACAATAAAGCAGTTTCAAGTTCTATCTCTATGGTTTTTTTGCTGTTGATGTAGCCCTAAGCAGAGTCTGGCGAAAATCACTTTCATGGAAAGGGGTTGCCAAGCTTCCAAAAAACTACGAGTTGCCTGAAATCTCAGCAAACATTTTTTCACCCAATCTTGATGATTCTTTCAGGTAATGATCAGTACACCAAAACCACTTGGCTCACCAAATTTCGTTCTTCTAGGTTAAACCGTTCGTTTGCAGTAACCGTTTTCATTTTTAGGTTTCACTCTGTTTTCTCCTATAGGGATACATGTATTTGGAACTCTAAATCAAACACGGTTTTTGCTAGCTCTTTGAAACATGGCAGAAGAAAGCAGTTTCAAGTTCTATCTCTATGGTTTGTTTGCTGTTGATGTAGCCCTAAGCAGAGACTGGCGAAAATCACTTTCATAGAAAGGGGTTGCCAAGCTTCCAAAAAACTACGAGTTGCCTGAAATCTCAGCAAACATTTTTTCACCCAATCTTGATGATTCTTTCAGGTAATGATCAGTACACCAAAACCACTTGGCTCACCAAATTTCGTTCTTCTAGGTTAAACCGTTCGTTTGCAGTAACCGTTTTCATTTTTAGGTTTCACTCTGTTTTCTCCTATAGGGATACATGTATTTGGAACTCTAAATCAAACACGGTTTGTGCTAGCTCTTTGAAACTTGACACAAGAAAGCAGTTTCAAGTTCTATCTCTATGGTTTGTTTGCTGTTGATGTAGCCCTAAGCAGAGACTGGCGAAAATCACTTTCATGGAAAGGGGTTGCCAAGCTTCCAAAAAACTACGAGTTGCCTGAAATCTCAGCAAACATTTTTTCACCCAATCTTGATGATTCTTTCAGGTAATGATCAGTATACCAAAACCACTTGGCTCACCCATTTTCATTCTTCTAAGTTAAACCGTTCGTTTGCAGTAACTGCTTTCATTTTTAGGTTTCACTCTGTTTTCTCCTATAGGGATACATGTATTTGAACTGTAAATCAAACACGGTTTTTGCTAGCTCTTTGAAACATGGCAGAAGAAAGCAGTTTCAAGTTCTATCTCTATGGTTTGTTTGCTTTTGATGTAGCCCTATGCAGAGACTGGCGAAAATCACTTTCATGGAAAGGGGTTGCCAAGCTTCCAAAAAACTACGAGTTCCCTGAAATCTCAGCAAACATTTTTTCACCCAATCTTGATGATTCCTTCAGGTAATGATAAGTACACCAAAACCACTTGGCTCTCCAAATTTCGTTCTTCTAGGTTAAACCGTTCGTTTGCAGTAACCGTTTTCATTTTTAGGTTTTACTCTGTTTTCTCCTATAGGGATACATGTATTTGGAACTCTAAATCAAACACGGTTTGTGCTAGCTCTTTGAAACTTGACACAATAAAGCAGTTTCAAGTTCTATCTCTATGGTTTGTTTGCTGTTGATGTAGCCCTAAGCAGAGACTGGCGAAAATCACTTTCATGGAAAGGGGTTGCCAAGCTTCCAAAAAACTGGGAGTTGCCTGAAATCTCACCAAACATTTTTTCACCCAATCTTGATGATTCTTTCAGGTAATGATTAGTACACCAACACCACTTGGCTCACCAAATTTTGTTTTCTAGGTTCAACCGTTCATTTGCAGTAACCGTTTTCATTTTTAGGTTTCACTCTGTTTTCTCCTATAGGGATACATGTATTTGGAACGCTAAATCAAACACAGTTTTTGCTAGCTCTTTGAAACTTGACACAATAAATCAGTTTCAAGTTCTATCTCTATGGTTTTTTTGCTGTTGATGTAGCCCTAAGCAGAGACTGGCGACAATCACTTTCATGGAAAGAGGTTGCCAAGCTTCCAAAAAACTACGAGTTGCCTGAAATCTCAGCAAACATTTTTTCACCCAATCTTGATGATTCTTTCAGGTAATGATCAGTACACCAAAACCACTTGGCTCACCAAATTTCGTTCTTCTAGGTTAAACCGTTCGTTTGCAGTAACCGTTTTCATTTTTAGGTTTCACTTTGTTTTCTCCTATAGGGATACATGTATTTGGAACTCTAAATCAAACACGGTTTTTGCTAGCTCTTTGAAACATGGCAGAAGAAAGCAGTTTCAAGTTCTATCTCTATGGTTTGTTTGCTGTTGATGTAGCCCTAAGCAGAGACTGGCGAAAATCACTTTCATGGAAAGGGGTTGCCAAGCTTCCAAAAAACTACGAGTTGCCTGAAATCTCAGCAAACATTTTTTCACCCAATCTTGATGATTCCTTCAGGTAATGATAAGTACACCAAAACCACTTGGCTCACCAAATTTCGTTCTTCTAGGTTAAACCGTTCGTTTGCAGTAACCGTTTTCATTTTTAGGTTTCACTCTGTTTTCTCCTATAGGGATACATGTATTTGGAACTCTAAATAAAACACGGTTTGTGCAAGCTCTTTGAAACTTGACACAATAAAGCAGTTTCAAGTTCTATCTCTATGGTTTGTTTGCTGTTGATGTAGCCCTAAGCAGAGACTGGCGAAAATCACTTTCATGGAAAGGGGTTGCCAAGCTTCCAAAAAACTACGAGTTGCCTGAAATCACAGCAAACATTTTCTCACCCAATCTTGATGATTCCTTCAGGTAATGATCAGTACACCAAAACCACTTGGCTCACCAAGTTTCATTCTTCTAGGTTAAACCGTTCGTTTGCAGTAACCGTTTTCATTTTTAGGTTTCACTCTGTTTTCTCCTATAGGGATACATGTATTTGGAACTCTAAATAAAACATGGTTTGTGCAAGATCTTTGAAACTTGACACAATAAAGCAGTTTCAAGTTCTATCTCTATGGTTTGTTTGCTGTTGATGTAGCCCTAAGCAGAGACTGGCGAAAATCACTTTCATGGAAAGGGGATGCCAAGCTTCCAAAAAACTACGAGTTGCCTGAAATCACAGCAAACATTTTCTCACCCAATCTTGATGATTCCTTCAGGTAATGATCAGTACACCAAAACCACTTGGCTCACCAAGTTTCATTCTTCTAGGTTAAACCGTTCGTTTGCAGTAACCGTTTTCATTTTTAGGTTTCACTCTGTTTTCTCCTATAGGGATACATGTATTTGGAACTCTAAATCAAACACGGTTTGTGCTAGCTCTTTGAAACTTGACACAATAAAGCAGTTTCAAGTTCTATCTCTATGGTTTGTTTGCTGTTGATGTAGCCCTAAGCAGAGACTGGCGAAAATCACTTTCATGGAAAGGGGATGCCAAGCTTCCAAAAAACTACGAGTTGCCTGAAATCACAGCAAATATTTTCTCACCCAATCTCTATGATTCTTTCAGGTAATGATCAGTACACCAAAACCACTTGGCTCACCAAATTTTGTTTTCTAGGTTCAACCGTTCGTTTGCAGTAACAATTTTCATTTTTAGGTTTCACTCTGTTTTCTCCTATAGGGATACATGTATTTGGAACTCTAAATCAAACACGGTTTTTGCTAGCTCTTTGAAACTTGACACAATAAATCAGTGTCAAGTTCTATCTCTATGATTTTTTTGCTGTTGATGTAGCCCTAAGCAGAGACTGGCGAAAATCATTTTCATGGAAAAGAGTTGCCAAGCTTTCAAAACACTACGAGTTGCCTGAAATCTCAGCAAACATTTTTTCACCCAATATTGATGATTCGTTCAGGTAATGATTAGTACACCAAAACCACTTGGCACACCAAATCTCGTTCTTCTAGGTTAAACCGTTCGTTTGCAGTAACCGTTTTTATTTTTAGGTTTCACTCTGTTTTCTCCTATAGAGATACATGTATTTGGAACTCTAAATAAAACACGGTTTGTGCTAGCTCTTTGAAACTTGACACAATAAAGCAGTTTCAAGTTCTATCTCTATGGTTTGTTTGCTGTTGATGTAGCCCTAAGCAGAGACTGGCGAAAATCACTTTCATGGAAAGGGGTTGCCAAGCTTCCAAAAAACTACGAGTTGCCTGAAATCACAGCAAACATTTTCTCACCCAATCTTGATGATTCTTTCAGGTAATGATCAGTACACCAAAACCACTTGGCTCACCAAGTTTCATTCTTCTAGGTTAAACCGTTCGTTTGCAGTAACCGTTTTCATTTTTAGGTTTCACTCTGTTTTCTCCTATAGGGATACATGTATTTGGAACTCTAAATCAAACACGGTTTGTGCTAGCTCTTTGAAACTTGACACAAGAAAAAAGTTTCATGTTCTATCTCTATGGTTTGTTTGCTGTTGATGTAGCCCTAAGCAGAGACTGGCGAAAATCACTTTCATGGAAAGGGGTTGCCAAGCTTCCAAAAAACTACGAGTTGCCTGAAATCTCAGCAAACATTTTTTCACCCAATCTTGATGATTCTTTCAGGTAATGATCAGTATACCAAAACCACTTGGCTCACCAAGTTTCATTCTTCTAAGTTAAACCGTTCGTTTGCAGTAACCGTTTTCATTTTTAGGTTTCACTCTGTTTTCTCCTATAGGGATACATGTATTTGGAACTGTAAATCAAAAACGGTTTTTGCTAGCTCTTTGAAACTTGACACAATAAAGCAGTTTCAAGTTCTATCTCTATGGTTTTTTTGCTGTTGATGTAGCCCTAAGCAGAGTCTGGCGAAAATCACTTTCATGGAAAGGGGTTGCCAAGCTTCCAAAAAACTACGAGTTGCCTGAAATCTCAGCAAACATTTTTTCACCCAATCTTGATGATTCTTTCAGGTAATGATCAGTACACCAAAACCACTTGGCTCACCAAATTTCGTTATTCTAGGTTAAAACGTTCGTTTGCAGTAACCGTTTTCATTTTTAGGTTTCACTCTGTTTTCTCCTATAGGGATACATGTATTTGGAACTCTAAATCAAACACGGTTTGTGCTAGCTCTTTCAAACTTGACACAATAAATCAGTGTCAAGTTCTATCTCTATGATTTTTTTGCTGTTGATGTAGCCCTAAGCAGAGACTGGCGAAAATCACTTTCATGGAAAAGAGTTGCCAACCTATCAAAACACTACGAGTTGCCTGAAATCTCAGCAAACATTTTTTCACCCAATATTGATGATTCGTTCAGGTAATGATTAGTACACCAAAACCACTTGGCACACCAAATTTAGTTCTTCTAGGTTAAACCGTTCGTTTGCAGGAACCGTTTTCATTTTTAGGTTTCACTCTGTTTTCTCCTATAGGTATACATGTATTTGGAACTCTAAATAAAACACGGTTTGTGCCAGCTCTTTGAAACTTGACACAATAAAGCAGTTTCAAGTTCTATCTCTATGGTTTGTTTGCTGTTGATGTAGCCCTAAGCAGAGACTGGCGTAAATCACTTTCATGGAAAGGGGTTGCCAAGCTTCCAAAAAACAGGGAGTTGCCTGAAACCTCAGCAAACATTTTTTCACCCAATCTTGATGATACTTTCAGGTAATGATCAGTACACCAACACCACTTGGCTCACCAAATTTCGTTTTCTAGGTTAAACCGTTCGTTTTCAGTAACCGTTTTCATTTTTAGGTTTCACTCTGTTTTCTCCTATAGGGATACATGTATTTGGAACTCTAAATCAAACACGGTTTGTGCTAGCTCTTTGAAACTTGACACAATAAAGCAGGTTCAAGTTCTATCTCTATGGTTTGTTTGCTGTTAATATAGCCCAAAGCAGAGACTGGCGAAAATCACTTACATGGAAAGGGGTTGCCAAGCTTCCAAAAAACTACGAGTTGCCTGAAATCTCAGCAAACATTTTTTCACCCAATCTTGATGATTTTTCAGGTAATGATCAGTACACCAAAACCTCTTGGCTCACCATATTTTGTTCTTCTAGGTAAAACCGTTCGTTTGCAGTAACCGTTTTCATTTTTATGTTTCACTCTGTATTCTCCTATAGGGATACATGTATTTGGAACTCTAAATCAAACACGGTTTGTGCCAGCTCTTTGAAACTTGACACAATAAAGCAGTTTCAAGTTCTATCTCTATGGTTTGTTTGCTGTTGATGTAGCCCTAAGCAGAGACTGGCGAAAATCACTTTAATAGAAAGGGGTTGCCAAGCTTCCAAAAAACTACGAGTTTCCTGAAATCTCAGCAAACATTTTTTCACCCAATCTTGATGATTCTTTCAGGTAATGATCAGTACACCAAAACTACTTGGCTCACCAAATTTCGTTCTTCTAGGTTAAACCGTTCGTTTTCAGTAACCGTTTTCATTTTTAGGTTTCATTCTGTTTTCTCCTATAGGGATACATGTATTTGGAACTCTAAATCAAACACGGTTTGTGCTAGCTCTTTGAAACTTGACACAAGAAAGCAGTTTCAAGTTCTATCTCTATGGTTTGTTTGCTGTTTATGTACCCCTAAGCAGAGACTGGCGAAAATGACTTTCATGTAAAGGGGTTGCCAAGCTTCCAAAAAACTACGAGTAGCCTGAAATCTCAGCAAACATTTTTTCACCTAATCTTGATGATTCCTTCAGGTAATGATCAGTACACCAAATCCACTTGGCTCACCAAATTTCGTTCTTCTAGGTTAAACCGTTCGTTTGCAGTAACCGTTTTCATTTTTAGGTTTCACTCTGTTTTCTTCTATAGAAATACATGTATTTGGAACGCTAAATCAAACACGGTTTGTGCTAGCTCTTTGAAACTTGACACAATGAAGAAGTTTCAAGTTTTATCTCTATGGTTTGTTTGCTGTTGATTTAGCCCTAAGAAGAGACTGGAGAAAATCGCTTTCATGGAAAGGGGTTGCCAAGGTTCCAAAAAACTACGAGTTGCCTGAAATCTCAGCAAACATTTTTTCACCCAATTTTGATGATTCTTTCAGGTAATGATCAGTACACCAAAACTACTTGGCTCACCAAATTTCGTTCTTCTAGGTTAAACCGTTCGTTTGCAGTAACCGTTTTCATTTTTAGGTTTCACTCTGTTTTCTCCTATAGGGATACATGTATTTGGAACTCTTAATCAAACAAGGTTTGTGCTAGCTCTTTGAAACTTGACACAATAAAGCAGTTTCAAGTTCTATCTCTATGGTTTGTTTGCTTTTGATGTAGCCCTAAGCAGATACTGGAAAAAATCACTTTAATGGAAATGGGTTTCCAAGCTTCCAAAAAAGTAAGAGTTGCCTGAAATCTCAGCAAACATTTTTTCACCCAATCTTGATGATCCTTTCAGGTAATTATCAATACACCAAAACCACTTGGCTAACCAAATTTCGTTTTCTAGGTTAAACCGTTCGTTTGCAGTAACCGTTTTTATTTTTAGGTTTTACTCTCTTTTCTCCTATAGGGATACATGTATTTGGAACTCTAAATCAAACACGGTTTGTGCTAGCTCTTTGAAACTTGACACAAGAAAGTAGTTTCAAGTTCTATCTCTATGGTTTGTTTGCTGTTGATGTAGCCCTAAGCAGAGACTGGCGAAAATCACTTTCATTTAAAGGGGTTGCCAAGCTTCCAAAAAACTACGAGTTGCCTGAAATCACAGCAAATATTTTTCCATCCAATCTTGATGATTCTTTCAGGTAATGATCAGTACACCAAAACCACGTGGCTCAACAAATTTCGTTCTTCTAGGTTAATCCGTTCGTTTGCAGTAACCGCTTTCATTTTTAGGTTTCACTCTGTTTTCTCCTATAGGGATACATGTATTTGGAACTCTAAATGAAACACGTTTTGTGCTAGCTCTTTGAAACTTGACACAATAAAGCAGTTTCAAGTTCTATCTCTATGGTTTGTTTTCTGTTGATGTAGCCCTAAGCAGAGACGGGCGAAAATCACTTTCATGGAAAGGGGTTGCCAAGCTTCCAAAAAACTACGAGTTGCCTGAAATCTCAGCAAACATTTTTTCACCCAATCTTGATGATTCTTTCAGGTAATGATCAGTACACCGAAACCACTTGGCTCACCAAATTTCGTTCTTCTAGGTTAAACCGTTCGTTTGCAGTAACCGTTTTCATTTTTAGGTTTCACTCTGTTTTCTCCTATAGGGATACATGTTTTTGGAACTCTAAAACAAACACGGTTTTTGCTAGCTCTTTGAAACTTGACACAATAAAGCAGTTTCAAGTTCTATCTCTATGGTTTGTTTTCTGTTGATGTAGCCCTAAGCAGAGACGGGCGAAAATCACTTTCATGGAAAGGGGTTGCCAAGCATCCAAAAAACTGGGAGTTGCCTGAAATCTCACCAAACAATTTTTCACCCAATCTTGATGATTCTTTCAGGTAATGATCTGTACACCAAAACCACTTGGCTCACCAAATTTTGTTCCTCTAGGTTAAACCGTTCGTTTGCAGTAACCGTTTTCATTTTTAGGTTTCACTCTGTTTTCTCCTGCAGGGATACATGTATTTTGAACTCTAAATCAAACACGGTTTGTGCCAGATCTTTGAAACTTTACACAGTAAAGCAGTTTCAAGTTCTATCTCTATGGTTTGTTTGCTGTTGATGTAGCCCTAAGCAGAGACTCGCGAAAATCACTTTCATAGAAAGGGGTTGCCAAGCTTCCAAAAAACTATGAGTTGGCTGAAATCACAGCAAATATTTTTTCACCCAATCTTGATGATTCTTTCAGGTAATGATCAGTACACCAAAACTACTTGGCTCACCAAATTTTGTTCCTCTAGGTTAAACCGTTCGTTTGCAGTAACCGTTTTCATTTTTAGGTTTCAATCTGTTTTCTCCTATAGGGATACATGTATTTGGAACTCTAAATGAAACACAGTTTGCGCTAGCTCTTTGAAACTTGACACAATAAAGCAGTTTCAAGTTCTATCTCTATGGTTTGTTTGCTGTTGATGTAGCCCTAAGCAGAGACTGGCGAAAATCACTTTCATAGAAAGGAATTGCCAAGCTTCCAAAAAACTACGAGTTGGCTGAAATCACAGCAAATATTTTTTCACCCAATCTTGATGATTCTTTCAGGTAATGATCAGTACACCAAAACTACTTGGCTCACCAAATTTTGTTCCTCTAGGTTAAACCGTTCGTTTGCAGTAACCGTTTTCATTTTTAGGTTTCAATCTGTTTTCTCCTATAGGGATACATGTATTTGAAACTCTAAATCAAACACGGTTTGTGCTAGCTTTTTGTAATTTGAAAAAATAAAACAGTTTCAAGTTCTATCTCTAAGGTTTGTTTGCTATTGATGTAGCCCTAAGCAGAGACTGGCGAATATCACTTTCATGGAAAGGGGTTGCCAAGCTTCCAAAAAACTACGAGTTGCCTGAAATCTCAGCAAACATTTTTTCACCCAATCTTGATGACTCTTTCAGGTAATGATCAGTATACCAAAACCACTTGGCTCACCAAATTTCGTTCCTCTAGGTTAAACAGTTCGTTTGCAGTAACCGTTTTCATTTTTAGGTTTCACTCCGTTTTCTCCTATAGGGATACATGTATTTGGAACTCTGAATCAAACACGGTTTGTGCCAGCTCTTTGAAACTTCACACAATAACGCAGTTTCAAGTTCTATCTCTATGGTTTGTTTACTGTTGATGTAGCCCTAAGCAGAGACTGGCGAAAATCGCTTTCATCAAAAGGGGTTGCCAAGCTTCCAAAAAACTACGAGTTCCTGAAATCTCAGGAAACATTTTTCCACCCAATCTTGATGATTCTTTCAGGTAATGATCAGTACACCAAAACCACTTGGCTCACCACGTTTCGTTCTTCTAGGTAAAACCATTCGTTTGCAGTAACCATTTTCATTTTTAGGTTTCACTCTGTTTTCTCCTATAGGGATACATGTATTTGGAACTCTAAATCAAACACGGTTTGTTCTAGCTCTTTGAAACTTGACACAATAAAGCAGTTTCAAGTTCTATCTCTATGGTTAGTTTGCTGTTGATGTAGCCCTAAGCAGAGACTTGCGAAAATCACTTTCATGAAATGGGGTTTCCAAGCTTCCAAAAAACTACGAGTTGCCTGAAATATCAGCAAACATTTTTTCACCCAATCTTGATGATTTTTTCAGGTAATGATCAGTACACGAAAACAACTTGGCTAACCAAATTTCATTCTTCTAGGTTAAACCGTTCGTTTGCAGTAACCGTTTTCATTTTTAGGTTTCAATCTGTCATCTCCTATAGGGATACATGTATTTGGAACTCTGAATAAAACACGGTTTGTGCCAGCTCTTTGAAACTTGACACAATAAAGCAGTTGCAAGTTCTATATCTATGGTTTGTTTGCTGTTGATGTAGCCCTAAGCAGAGACTGGCGAAAATCACTTTCATCAAAAGGGGTTGCAACGCTTCCAAAAAACTACGAGTTGCCTGAAATCTCAGCAAACATTTTTTCACCCAATCTTCATGATTCTTTCAGGTAATGATAAGTACACCAAAACCACTTGGCTCAAAAAATTTCGTTCTTCTAGCTTAAACCGTTCGTTTGCAGTAACCGTTTTCATTTTTAGGTTTCACTCTGTTTTCTCCTATAGTGATACATGTATTTGGAACTCTAAATGAAACACGGTTTGTGCTAGCTCTTTGAAACTTGACACAATAAAGCAGTTTCAAGTTCTATGTCTATGGGTTGTTTGCTGTTCATGTAGCCCTAAGCAGAGACTGGCGAAAATCACTTCCATAGAAAGGGATTGCCAAGCTTCCAAAAAACTACGAGTTGCCTGAAATCTCAGAAAACATTTTTTCACCCAATCTTGATGATTCTTTCAGGTAATGATCAGTACACCAAAACCACTTGGCTCACCAAATTTCGTTCTTCTAGGTTAAACCGTTCGTTTGCAGTAACCGTTTTCATTTTTAGGTTTCACTCTGTTTTCTCTGATAGGGATATATGTATTTGGAACTCTAAATCAAACTCGGTTTGTGCCAGCTCTTTGAATCTTGACACAATAAAGCAGTTTCAAGTTCTGTCTCTATAGTTTGTTTGCTGTTGATGTAGCCCTAAGCAGAGACTGGCGAAAATCACTTTCATAGAAAGGGGTTGCCAAGCTTCCAGAAAACTACGAGTTGCCTGAAATCTCAGCAAACATTATTTCACCCAATCTTGATGATTCTTTCAGGTAATGATCGGTACACCAAAACTACTTGGCTCACCAAATTTCGTTCTTCTAGGTTAAACCGTACGTTTGTAGTAACCGTTTTCATTTTTAGGTTTCAATCTGTTTTCTCCTATAGGGATACATGTATTTGGAACTCTAAATGAAACACGGTTTGTGCTAGCTCTTTGAAACTTGACACAAGAAAGGAGTTTCAAGTTCTATCTCTATGGGTTTTTTGCTGTTGATGTACCCTAAGCAGAGACTGGCGAAAATCACTTTCATAGAAAGGGGTTGCCAAGCTTCCAAAAAACTACGAGTTGCCTGAAATCTCAGCAAACATTTTTTCACCCAATCTTGATGATTCTTTCAGGTAATGATCAGTACACCGAAACCACTTGGCTCACCAAATTTCGTTCTTCTAGGTTAAACCGTTCGTTTGCAGTAACCGTTTACATTTTTAGGTTTCACTCTGTTTTCTCCTATAGGGATACATGTTTTTGGAACTCTAAATCAAACACGGTTTTTGCTAGCTCTTTGAAACTTGACACAATAAAGCAGTTTCAAGTTCTATCTCTATGGTTTGTTTGCTGTTGATGTAGCCCTAAGCAGAGACGGGCGAAAATCACTTTCATGGAAAGGGGTTGCCAAGCATCCAAAAAACTGGGAGTTGCCTGAAATCTCACCAAACAATTTTTCACCCAATCTTGATGATTCTTTCAGGTAATGATCAGTACACCAAAACCACTTGGCTCACCACGTTTCGTTCTTCTAGGTAAAACCATTCGTTTGCAGTAACCATTTTCATTTTTAGGTTTCACTCTGTTTTCTCCTATAGGGATACATGTATTTGGAACTCTAAATCAAACACGGTTTGTTCTAGCTCTTTGAAACTTGACACAATAAAGCAGTTTCAAGTTCTATCTCTATGGTTAGTTTGCTGTTGATGTAGCCCTAAGCAGAGACTTGCGAAAATCACTTTCATGAAATGGGGTTTCCAAGCTTCCAAAAAACTACGAGTTGCCTGAAATATCAGCAAACATTTTTTCACCCAATCTTGATGATTTTTTCAGGTAATGATCAGTACACGAAAACAACTTGGCTAACCAAATTTCATTCTTCTAGGTTAAACCGTTCGTTTGCAGTAACCGTTTTCATTTTTAGGTTTCAATCTGTCATCTCCTATAGGGATACATGTATTTGGAACTCTGAATAAAACACGGTTTGTGCCAGCTCTTTGAAACTTGACACAATAAAGCAGTTGCAAGTTCTATATCTATGGTTTGTTTGCTGTTGATGTAGCCCTAAGCAGAGACTGGCGAAAATCACTTTCATCAAAAGGGGTTGCAACGCTTCCAAAAAACTACGAGTTGCCTGAAATCTCAGCAAACATTTTTTCACCCAATCTTCATGATTCTTTCAGGTAATGATAAGTACACCAAAACCACTTGGCTCAAAAAATTTCGTTCTTCTAGCTTAAACCGTTCGTTTGCAGTAACCGTTTTCATTTTTAGGTTTCACTCTGTTTTCTCCTATAGTGATACATGTATTTGGAACTCTAAATGAAACACGGTTTGTGCTAGCTCTTTGAAACTTGACACAATAAAGCAGTTTCAAGTTCTATGTCTATGGGTTGTTTGCTGTTCATGTAGCCCTAAGCAGAGACTGGCGAAAATCACTTCCATAGAAAGGGATTGCCAAGCTTCCAAAAAACTACGAGTTGCCTGAAATCTCAGAAAACATTTTTTCACCCAATCTTGATGATTCTTTCAGGTAATGATCAGTACACCAAAACCACTTGGCTCACCAAATTTCGTTCTTCTAGGTTAAACCGTTCGTTTGCAGTAACCGTTTTCATTTTTAGGTTTCACTCTGTTTTCTCTGATAGGGATATATGTATTTGGAACTCTAAATCAAACTCGGTTTGTGCCAGCTCTTTGAATCTTGACACAATAAAGCAGTTTCAAGTTCTGTCTCTATAGTTTGTTTGCTGTTGATGTAGCCCTAAGCAGAGACTGGCGAAAATCACTTTCATAGAAAGGGGTTGCCAAGCTTCCAGAAAACTACGAGTTGCCTGAAATCTCAGCAAACATTATTTCACCCAATCTTGATGATTCTTTCAGGTAATGATCGGTACACCAAAACTACTTGGCTCACCAAATTTCGTTCTTCTAGGTTAAACCGTACGTTTGCAGTAACCGTTTTCATTTTTAGGTTTCAATCTGTTTTCTCCTATAGGGATACATGTATTTGGAACTCTAAATGAAACACGGTTTGTGCTAGCTCTTTGAAACTTGACACAAGAAAGGAGTTTCAAGTTCTATCTCTATGGGTTTTTTGCTGTTGATGTACCCTAAGCAGAGACTGGCGAAAATCACTTTCATAGAAAGGGGTTGCCAAGCTTTTAAAAAACTACGAGTTGCCTGAAATCTCAGCAAACATTTTTTCACCCAATCTTGATGATTCTTTCAGGTAATGATCAGTACACCGAAACCACTTGGCTCACCAAATTTCGTTCTTCTAGGTTAAACCGTTCGTTTGCAGTAACCGTTTACATTATTAGGTTTCACTCTGTTTTCTCCTATAGGGATACATGTTTTTGGAACTCTAAATCAAACACGGTTTTTGCTAGCTCTTTGAAACTTGACACAATAAAGCAGTTTCAAGTTCTATCTCTATGGTTTGTTTGCTGTTGATGTAGCCCTAAGCAGAGACGGGCGAAAATCACTTTCATGGAAAGGGGTTGCCAAGCATCCAAAAAACTGGGAGTTGCCTGAAATCTCACCAAACAATTTTTCACCCAATCTTGATGATTCTTTCAGGTAATGATCTGTACACCAAAACCACTTGGCTCACCAAATTTCGTTTTCTTGGTTAAACCGTTCGTTTGCAGTAACCGTTTTCAATTTTAGGTTTCACTCTGTTTTCTCCTGCAGGGATACATGTATTTGGAACTCTAAATCAAACACGGTTTGTGCCAGCTCTTTGAAACTTGACACAGTAAAGCAGTTTCAAGTTCTATCTCTATGGTTTTTTTGCTGTTGATGTAGCCCTAAGCAGAGACTGGCGAAAATCACTTTCATAGAAAGGGGTTGCCAAGCTTCCAAAAAACTATGAGTTGGCTGAAATCACAGCAAATATTTTTTCACCCAATCTTGATGATTCTTTAAGGTAATGATCAGTACACCAAAACTACTTGGCTCACCAAATTTTGTTCCTCTAGGTTAAACCGTTTGTTTGCAGTAACCGTTTTCATTTTTAGGGTTCACTCTGTTTTCTCCTATAGGGATACATGTATTTGGAACTCTAAAGCAAACACGGTTTGTGCTAGCTCTTAGAACCTTGATAGAATAAAGCAGTTTCAAGTTCTATCTCTATGGTTTGTTTGCTGTTGATGTAGCCCTAAGCAGAGACTGGCGAAAATCACTTTCATGGAAAGGGGATGCCACGCTTCCAAAAAACTACGAGTTGCCTGAAATCTCAGCAAACATTTTTTTACCCAATCTTGATGATTCTTTAAGGTAATGATCAGTACACCAAAACCACTTGGCTCACCAAATTTCGTTCTTCTAGGTTAAACCGTTCGTTTGCAGTAACCGTTTTCATTTTTAGGTTTCACTCTGTTTTCTCCTATAGGGATACATGTATTTGGAACTCTAAATCAAACACGGTTTGCGCTAGCTCTTTGAAACTTGACACAATAAAGCAGTTTCATGTTCTATCTCATTGGTTTGTTTGCTGTTGATGTAGCCCTAAGCAGAGACTGGCGAAAATCACTTTCATGGAAAGGGGTTGCCAAGCTTCTAAAAAACTACGAGTTGCCTGAAATCTCAGCAAACATTTTTTCACCCAATCTTGATGATTCTTTCAGGTAATGATCAGTACACCAAATCCACTTGGCTCACCATATTTCGTTCTTCTAGGTTAAACCGTTCGTTTGCAGTAACCGTTTTCATTTTTAGGTTTCACTCTGTTTTCTCCCATAGGGATACATGTATTTGGAACTCTAAATCAAACACGGTTTGTGCTAGCTCTTTGAACCTTGACACAATAAAGCAGTTTAAAGTTCTATAACTATGGTTTGTTTGCTGTGGATGTAGCCCTAAGCAGAGACTGGCGAAAATCACTTTCATGGAAAGGGGTTGCCAAGCTTCCAAAAAACTACGAGTTTCCTGAAATCTCAGCAAACATTTTTTCACCCAATCTTGATGATTCTTTCAGGTAATGATCAGTACACCAAAACCACTTGGCTCACCAAATTTCGTTCTTCTAGGTTAAACCGTTCTTTTGCAGTAATTGTTTTCATTTTTAGGGTTCACTCTGTTTTCTCCTATAGGAATACATGTATTTGGAACTCTAAATCAAACACGGTTTGTGCTAGCTCTTTGAACCTTGACACAATAAAGCAGTTTCAAGTTCTATCTCTATGGTTTGTTTGCTGTTGATGTAGCTCTAAGCAGAGACTGCCGAAAATCACTTTCATGGAAAGGGGTTGCCAAGCTTCCAAAAAACTACGAGTTGCCTGTAATCTCAGAAAACATTTTTTCACCCAATCTTGATGATTCTTTCAGGTAATGATCAGTACACAAAAACCACTTGGTTCACCAATTTTGTTCTTCTAGGTTAAACCGTTCGTTTGCAGTAACCGTTTTCATTTTTAGGTTTCACTCTCTTTTCTCCTATAGGGATACATGTATTTGGAACTCTAAATCAAATACGGTTTGTGCTAGCTCTTTGAACCTTGACACAATAAAGCAGTTTCAAGTTCTAGCTCTATGGTTTGTTTGCTGTTGATGTAGCCCTAAGCAGAGACTGGCGAAAATCACTTTCATAGAAAGGGGTTTCCATGCTTCCAAAAAACAACGAGTTGCCTGAAATCTCAGCAAACATTTTTTCACCCAATCTTGATGATTCTATCAGGTAATGATCAGTACACAAAAAACACTTGGCTCACCAAATTTCGTTCTTCTAGGTTAAACCGTACGTTTGCAGTAACCGTTTTCATTTTTAGGGTTCACTCTGTTTTCTCCTATAGGGATACATGTATTTGGAACTCTAAATCAAACACGGTTTCTGCAAGCTCTTTGAAACTTGACACATGAAAGCCGTTTCAAGTTCTATCTCTATGGTTTGTTTGCTGTTGATGTAGCCCTAAGCAGAGACTGGCGAAAATCACTTTCATGGAAAGAGGTTGCCAAGCTTCCAAAAAAGTACGAGTTGCCTGAAATCTCAGAAAACCTTTTTTCACCCTATCTTGATGACTCTTTCAGGTAATGATCAGTACACCAAAACCACTTGGCTCACCGAATTTCGTTCTTCTAGGTTAAACCGTTCGTTGCAGTAAACATTTTCATTTTTTGGTTTCACTCTGTTTTCTCCTATAGGGATACATGTATTTGGAACTCTAAATCAAACACGGTTTGTGCTAGCTCTTTGAAACTTGACACAATAAAGCAGTTTCATGTTCTATCTCATTGGTTTGTTTGCTGTTGATTGTAAGCCCTAAGCAGAGACTGGCGAAAATCACTTTCATGGAAAGGGGGGTTGCCGCTTCCAAAAACTACGAGTTGCCTGAAATCTCAGCAAACATTTTTTTCACCCAATCTTGATGATTCTTTCAGGTAATGATCAGTACACCAAAACCTCTTGGCTCACCATATTTCGTTCTTCTAGGTTAAACCGAACGTTTGCAGTAACCATTTTCATTTTTAGGTTACACTCTGTTTTCCCCTATACGGATATATGTATTTGGAACTCTAAATCAAACACAGTTTGTGCTAGCTCTTTGAAACTTGACACAATAAAGCAGTTTCAAGTTCTATCTCTATGGTTTGTTTGCTGTTGATGTAGCCCTAAGCAGAGACTGGCGAAAATCACTTTCATGGAAAGGGGTTGCCAAGCTTCCAAAAAACTACGAGTTGCCTGTAATCTCAGAAAAACATTTTTTCACCAATCTTGATGATTCTTTCAGGTAATGATCAGTACACAAAAACCACTTGGTTCACCAATTTCGTTCTTCTAGTTTAAACCGTTCCTTTGCAGTAACCGTTTTCATTTTTAGGTTTCACTCTCTTTTCTCCTATAGGGATACATGTATTTGGAACTCTAAATCAAATACGGTTTGTGCTAGCTCTTTGAACCTTGACACAATAAAGCAGTTTCAAGTTCTATCTCTATGGTTTGTTTGCTGTTGATGTAGCCCTAAGCTGAGACTGGCGAAAATCACTTTCATGGAAAGGGGTTGCCAAGCGTTCAAAAAACTATGAGTTGCCTGAAATCTCAGAAAACATTTTTTCACCCAATCTTGATGATTCTTTCAGGTAATGATCAGTACACCAAAACCACTTGGCTCACCAAATTTCGTTCTTCTAGGTTAAACCGTTCGTTTGCAGTAACCGTTTTCATTTTTAGGTTTCACTCTGTTTTCTGCTATAGGGACACATGTACTTGGAAGTCTAAATCAAACACGGTATGTGCTAGCTCTTTGAAACTTGACACAATAAAGCAGTTTCAAGTTCTATCTCTATGGTTTGTTTATTGTTGATGTAGCCTTAAGTAGAGACTGGCGAAAATCACTTTCATGGAAAGGGGTTGCCAAGCTTCCAAAAAACTACGAGTTGCCTGAAATCTCAGCAAACATTTTTTCACCCAATCTTGATGATTCTTTCAGTTGTTGATCAGTACACCAAAACCACTTGGCTCACCAAATTTCGTTCTTCTAGGTTAAACCGTTCTTTTGCAGTAATTGTTTTCATTTTTAGGGTTCACTCTGTTTTCTCCTATAGGAATTCATGTATTTGGAAACTCTAAATAAAACACGGTTTGTGCTAGCTCTTTGAACCTTGACACAATTAAAGCAGTTTCAAGTTCTATCTCTATGGTTTGTTTGCTGTTGATGTAGCCCTAAGCAGAGACTGCCGAAAATCACTTTCATGGAAAGGGGTTGCCAAGCTTCCAAAAAACTACGAGTTGCCTGTAATCTCAGAAAACATTTTTTCACCCAATCTTGATGATTCTTTCAGGTAATGATCAGTACACAAAAACCACTTGGTTCACCAATTTTGTTCTTCTAGGTTAAACCGTTCGTTTGCAGTAACCGTTTTCATTTTTAGGTTTCACTCTCTTTTCTCCTATAGGGATACATGTATTTGGAACTCTAAATCAAATACGGTTTGTGCTAGCTCTTTGAACCTTGACACAATAAAGCAGTTTCAAGTTCTATCTCTATGGTTTGTTTGCTGTTGATGTAGCCCTAAGCAGAGACTGGCGAAAATCACTTTCATGGAAAGGGGTTTCCATGCTTCCAAAAAACAACGAGTTGCCTGAAATCTCAGCAAACATTTTTTCACCCAATCTTGATGATTCTATCAGGTAATGATCAGTACACAAAAACCACTTGGCTCACCAAATTTCGTTCTTCTAGGTTAAACCGTACGTTTGCAGTAACCGTTTTCATTTTTAGGGTTCACTATGTTTTCTCCTATAGGGATACATGTATTTGGAACTCTAAATCAAACACGGTTTTTGCTAGCTCTTAGAACCTTGATAGAATAAAGCAGTTTCAAGTTCTATCTCTATGGTTTGTTTGCTGTTGATGTAGCCCTAAGCAGAGACTGGCGAAAATCACTTTCATGGAAAGGGGATGCCACACTTCCAAAAAACTACGAGTTGCCTGAAATCTCAGCAAACATTTTTTTACCCAATCTTGATGATTCTTTCAGGTAATGATCAGTACACCAAAACCACTTGGCTCACCAAATTTCGTTCTTCTAGGTTAAACCGTTCGTTTGCAGTAACCGTTTTCATTTTTAGGTTTCACTCTGTTTTCTCCTATAGGGATACATGTATTTGGAACTCTAAATCAAACACGGTTTGTGCTAGCTCTTTGAAACTTGACACAATACAGCAGTTTCAAGTTCTATCTCTATGGTTTGTTTGCTGTTGATGAAGCCCTATGCAGAGACTGGCGAAAATCACTTTCATGGAAAGGGGTTTCCAAGCTTCCAAAAAACTATGAGTTACCTGAAATCTCAGCAAACATTTTTTCACCCAATCTTGATGATTCTTTCAGGTAATGATCAGTACACCAAAACCACTTGGCTCACCAAATTTCGTTCTTCTAGGTTAAAACGTTCGTTTGCAGTAACCGTTTTCATTTTTAGGTTTCACTCTGTTTTCTCCTATACGGATACATGTATTTGGAACTCTAAATCAAACACGGTTTGCGCTAGCTCTTTGAAAATTGACACAATAAAGCAGTTTCATGTTCTATCTCATTGGTTTGTTTGCTGTTGATGTAGCCCTAAGCAGAGACTGGCGAAAATCACTTTCATGGAAAGAGGTTGCCAAGCTTCCAAAAAACTACGAGTTGCCTGAAATCTCAGAAAACATTTTTTCACCCTATCTTGATGACTTTTTCAGGTAATGATCAGTACACCAAAACCACTTGGCTCACCAAATTTCGTTCTTCTAGGTTAAACCGTTCGTTTGCAGTAACCATTTTCATTTTTTGGTTTCACTCTGTTTTCTCCTATAGGGATACATGTATTTGGAACTCTAAATCAAACACGGTTTGTGCTAGCTCTTTGAAACTTGACACAATAAAGCAGTTTCATGTTCTATCTCATTGGTTTGTTTGCTGTTGATGTAGCCCTAAGCAGAGACTGGCGAAAAACACTTTCATGGAAAGGGGTTGCCAAGCTTCCAAAAACTACGAGTTGCCTGAAATCTCAGCAAACATTTTTTCACCCAATCTTGATGATTCTTTCAGGTAATGATCAGTACACCAAAACCTCTTGGCTCACCATATTTCGTTCTTCTAGGTTAAACCGAACGTTTGCAGTAACCATTTTCATTTTTAGGTTTCACTCTGTTTTCCCCTATAGGGATATATGTATTTGGAACTCTAAATCAAACACAGTTTGTGCAAGCTCTTTGAAACTTGACACAATAAAGCAGTTTCAAGTTCTATCTCTATGGTTAGTTTGCTGTTGATGTAGCCCTAAGCAGAGACTGGCGAAAATCACTTTCATGGAAAGGGGTTGCCAAGCTTCCAAAAAACTACGAGTTGCCTGTAATCTCAGAATACATTTTTTCACCCAATCTTGATGATTCTTTCAGGTAATCATCAGTACACAAAAACCACTTGGTTCACCAATTTCATTCTTCTAGTTTAAACCGTTCCTTTGCAGTAACCGTTTTCATTTTTAGGTTTCACTCTCTTTTCTCCTATAGGGATACATGTATTTGGAACTCTAAATCAAATACGGTTTGTGCTAGCTCTTTGAACCTTGACACAATAAAGCAGTTTCAAGTTCTATCTCTATGGTTTGTTTGCTGTTGATGTAGCCCTAAGCTGAGACTGGCGAAAATCACTTTCATGGAAAGGGGTTGCCAAGCGTTCAAAAAACTATGAGTTGCCTGAAATCTCAGAAAACATTTTTTCACCCAATCTTGATGATTCTTTCAGGTAATGATCAGTACACCAAAACCACTTGGCTCACCAAATTTCGTTCTTCTAGGTTAAACCGTTCGTTTGCAGTAACCGTTTTCATTTTTAGGTTTCACTCTGTTTTCTGCTATAGGGACACATGTACTTGGAAGTCTAAATCAAACACGGTATGTGCTAGCTCTTTGAAACTTGACACAATAAAGCAGTTTCAAGTTCTATCTCTATGGTTTGTTTATTGTTGATGTAGCCTTAAGTAGAGACTGGCGAAAATCACTTTCATGGAAAGGGGTTGCCAAGCTTCCAAAAAACTACGAGTTGCCTGAAATCTCAGCAAACATTTTTTCACCCAATCTTGATGATTCTTTCAGTTGTTGATCAGTACACCAAAACCACTTGGCTCACCAAATTTCGTTCTTCTAGGTTAAACCGTTCTTTTGCAGTAATTGTTTTCATTTTTAGGGTTCACTCTGTTTTCTCCTATAGGAATACATGTATTTGGAACTCTAAATAAAACACGGTTTGTGCTAGCTCTTTGAACCTTGACACAATAAAGCAGTTTCAAGTTCTATCTCTATGGTTTGTTTGCTGTTGATGTAGCCCTAAGCAGAGACTGCCGAAAATCACTTTCATGGAAAGGGGTTGCCAAGCTTCCAAAAAACTACGAGTTGCCTGTAATCTCAGAAAACATTTTTTCACCCAATCTTGATGATTCTTTCAGGTAATGATCAGTACACAAAAACCACTTGGTTCACCAATTTTGTTCTTCTAGGTTAAACCGTTCGTTTGCAGTAACCGTTTTCATTTTTAGGTTTCACTCTCTTTTCTCCTATAGGGATACATGTATTTGGAACTCTAAATCAAATACGGTTTGTGCTAGCTCTTTGAACCTTGACACAATAAAGCAGTTTCAAGTTCTATCTCTATGGTTTGTTTGCTGTTGATGTAGCCCTAAGCAGAGACTGGCGAAAATCACTTTCATAGAAAGGGGTTTCCATGCTTCCAAAAAACAACGAGTTGCCTGAAATCTCAGCAAACATTTTTTCACCCAATCTTGATGATTCTATCAGGTAATGATCAGTACACAAAAACCACTTGGCTCACCAAATTTCGTTCTTCTAGGTTAAACCGTACGTTTGCAGTAACCGTTTTCATTTTTAGGGTTCACTATGTTTTCTCCTATAGGGATACATGTATTTGGAACTCTAAATCAAACACGGTTTTTGCTAGCTCTTAGAACCTTGATAGAATAAAGCAGTTTCAAGTTCTATCTCTATGGTTTGTTTGCTGTTGATGTAGCCCTAAGCAGAGACTGGCGAAAATCACTTTCATGGAAAGGGGATGCCACACTTCCAAAAACTACGAGTTGCCTGAAATCTCAGCAAACATTTTTTTACCCAATCTTGATGATTCTTTCAGGTAATGATCAGTACACCAAAACCACTTGGCTCACCAAATTTCGTTCTTCTAGGTTAAACCGTTCGTTTGCAGTAACCGTTTTCATTTTTAGGTTTCACTCTGTTTTCTCCTATAGGGATACATGTATTTGGAACTCTAAATCAAACACGGTTTGTGCTAGCTCTTTGAAACTTGACACAATACAGCAGTTTCAAGTTCTATCTCTATGGTTTGTTTGCTGTTGATGAAGCCCTATGCAGAGACTGGCGAAAATCACTTTCATGGAAAGGGGTTTCCAAGCTTCCAAAAAACTATGAGTTACCTGAAATCTCAGCAAACATTTTTTCACCCAATCTTGATGATTCTTTCAGGTAATGATCAGTACACCAAAACCACTTGGCTCACCAAATTTCGTTCTTCTAGGTTAAAACGTTCGTTTGCAGTAACCGTTTTCATTTTTAGGTTTCACTCTGTTTTCTCCTATACGGATACATGTATTTGGAACTCTAAATCAAACACGGTTTGCGCTAGCTCTTTGAAAATTGACACAATAAAGCATGTTCTATCTCATTGGTTTGTTTGCTGTTGATGTAGCCCTAAGCAGAGACTGGCGAAAATCACTTTCATGGAAAGGGGTTGCCAAGCTTCCAAAAAACTACGAGTTGCCTGTAATCTCAGAATACATTTTTTCACCCAATCTTGATGATTCTTTCAGGTAATCATCAGTACACAAAAACCACTTGGTTCACCAATTTCATTCTTCTAGTTTAAACCGTTCCTTTGCAGTAACCGTTTTCATTTTTAGGTTTCACTCTCTTTTCTCCTATAGGGATACATGTATTTGGAACTCTAAATCAAATACGGTTTGTGCTAGCTCTTTGAACCTTGACACAATAAAGCAGTTTCAAGTTCTATCTCTATGGTTTGTTTGCTGTTGATGTAGCCCTAAGCTGAGACTGGCGAAAATCACTTTCATGGAAAGGGGTTGCCAAGCGTTCAAAAAACTATGAGTTGCCTGAAATCTCAGAAAACATTTTTTCACCCAATCTTGATGATTCTTTCAGGTAATGATCAGTACACCAAAACCACTTGGCTCACCAAATTTCGTTCTTCTAGGTTAAACCGTTCGTTTGCAGTAACCGTTTTCATTTTTAGGTTTCACTCTGTTTTCTGCTATAGGGACACATGTACTTGGAAGTCTAAATCAAACACGGTATGTGCTAGCTCTTTGAAACTTGACACAATAAAGCAGTTTCAAGTTCTATCTCTATGGTTTGTTTATTGTTGATGTAGCCTTAAGTAGAGACTGGCGAAAATCACTTTCATGGAAAGGGGTTGCCAAGCTTCCAAAAAACTACGAGTTGCCTGAAATCTCAGCAAACATTTTTTCACCCAATCTTGATGATTCTTTCAGTTGTTGATCAGTACACCAAAACCACTTGGCTCACCAAATTTCGTTCTTCTAGGTTAAACCGTTCTTTTGCAGTAATTGTTTTCATTTTTAGGGTTCACTCTGTTTTCTCCTATAGGAATACATGTATTTGGAACTCTAAATAAAACACGGTTTGTGCTAGCTCTTTGAACCTTGACACAATAAAGCAGTTTCAAGTTCTATCTCTATGGTTTGTTTGCTGTTGATGTAGCCCTAAGCAGAGACTGCCGAAAATCACTTTCATGGAAAGGGGTTGCCAAGCTTCCAAAAAACTACGAGTTGCCTGTAATCTCAGAAAACATTTTTTCACCCAATCTTGATGATTCTTTCAGGTAATGATCAGTACACAAAAACCACTTGGTTCACCAATTTTGTTCTTCTAGGTTAAACCGTTCGTTTGCAGTAACCGTTTTCATTTTTAGGTTTCACTCTCTTTTCTCCTATAGGGATACATGTATTTGGAACTCTAAATCAAATACGGTTTGTGCTAGCTCTTTGAACCTTGACACAATAAAGCAGTTTCAAGTTCTATCTCTATGGTTTGTTTGCTGTTGATGTAGCCCTAAGCAGAGACTGGCGAAAATCACTTTCATAGAAAGGGGTTTCCATGCTTCCAAAAAACAACGAGTTGCCTGAAATCTCAGCAAACATTTTTTCACCCAATCTTGATGATTCTATCAGGTAATGATCAGTACACAAAAACCACTTGGCTCACCAAATTTCGTTCTTCTAGGTTAAACCGTACGTTTGCAGTAACCGTTTTCATTTTTAGGGTTCACTATGTTTTCTCCTATAGGGATACATGTATTTGGAACTCTAAATCAAACACGGTTTTTGCTAGCTCTTAGAACCTTGATAGAATAAAGCAGTTTCAAGTTCTATCTCTATGGTTTGTTTGCTGTTGATGTAGCCCTAAGCAGAGACTGGCGAAAATCACTTTCATGGAAAGGGGATGCCACACTTCCAAAAAACTACGAGTTGCCTGAAATCTCAGCAAACATTTTTTTACCCAATCTTGATGATTCTTTCAGGTAATGATCAGTACACCAAAACCACTTGGCTCACCAAATTTCGTTCTTCTAGGTTAAACCGTTCGTTTGCAGTAACCGTTTTCATTTTTAGGTTTCACTCTGTTTTCTCCTATAGGGATACATGTATTTGGAACTCTAAATCAAACACGGTTTGTGCTAGCTCTTTGAAACTTGACACAATACAGCAGTTTCAAGTTCTATCTCTATGGTTTGTTTGCTGTTGATGAAGCCCTATGCAGAGACTGGCGAAAATCACTTTCATGGAAAGGGGTTTCCAAGCTTCCAAAAAACTATGAGTTACCTGAAATCTCAGCAAACATTTTTTCACCCAATCTTGATGATTCTTTCAGGTAATGATCAGTACACCAAAACCACTTGGCTCACCAAATTTCGTTCTTCTAGGTTAAAACGTTCGTTTGCAGTAACCGTTTTCATTTTTAGGTTTCACTCTGTTTTCTCCTATACGGATACATGTATTTGGAACTCTAAATCAAACACGGTTTGCGCTAGCTCTTTGAAAATTGACACAATAAAGCAGTTTCATGTTCTATCTCATTGGTTTGTTTGCTGTTGATGTAGCCCTAAGCAGAGACTGGCGAAAATCACTTTCATGGAAAGAGGTTGCCAAGCTTCCAAAAAACTACGAGTTGCCTGAAATCTCAGAAAACATTTTTTCACCCTATCTTGATGACTTTTTCAGGTAATGATCAGTACACCAAAACCACTTGGCTCACCAAATTTCGTTCTTCTAGGTTAAACCGTTCGTTTGCAGTAACCATTTTCATTTTTTTGGTTTCACTCTGTTTTCTCCTATAGGGATACATGTATTTGGAACTCTAAATCAAACACGGTTTGTGCTAGCTCTTTGAAACTTGACACAATAAAGCAGTTTCATGTTCTATCTCATTGGTTTGTTTGCTGTTGATGTAGCCCTAAGCAGAGACTGGCGAAAATCACTTTCATGGAAAGGGGTTGCCAAGCTTCCAAAAACTACGAGTTGCCTGAAATCTCAGCAAACATTTTTTCACCCAATCTTGATGATTCTTTCAGGTAATGATCAGTACACCAAAACCTCTTGGCTCACCATATTTCGTTCTTCTAGGTTAAACCGAACGTTTGCAGTAACCATTTTCATTTTTAGGTTACACTCTGTTTTCCCCTATACGGATATATGTATTTGGAACTCTAAATCAAACACAGTTTGTGCTAGCTCTTTGAAACTTGACACAATAAAGCAGTTTCAAGTTCTATCTCTATGGTTTGTTTGCTGTTGATGTAGCCCTAAGCAGAGACTGGCGAAAATCACTTTCATGGAAAGGGGTTGCCAAGCTTCCAAAAAACTACGAGTTGCCTGTAATCTCAGAAAACATTTTTTCACCCAATCTTGATGATTCTTTCAGGTAATGATCAGTACACAAAAACCACTTGGTTCACCAATTTCGTTCTTCTAGTTTAAACCGTTCCTTTGCAGTAACCGTTTTCATTTTTAGGTTTCACTCTCTTTTCTCCTATAGGGATACATGTATTTGGAACTCTAAATCAAATACGGTTTGTGCTAGCTCTTTGAACCTTGACACAATAAAGCAGTTTCAAGTTCTATCTCTATGGTTTGTTTGCTGTTGATGTAGCCCTAAGCTGAGACTGGCGAAAATCACTTTCATGGAAAGGGGTTGCCAAGCGTTCAAAAAACTATGAGTTGCCTGAAATCTCAGAAAACATTTTTTCACCCAATCTTGATGATTCTTTCAGGTAATGATCAGTACACCAAAACCACTTGGCTCACCAAATTTCGTTCTTCTAGGTTAAACCGTTCGTTTGCAGTAACCGTTTTCATTTTTAGGTTTCACTCTGTTTTCTGCTATAGGGACACATGTACTTGGAAGTCTAAATCAAACACGGTATGTGCTAGCTCTTTGAAACTTGACACAATAAAGCAGTTTCAAGTTCTATCTCTATGGTTTGTTTATTGTTGATGTAGCCTTAAGTAGAGACTGGCGAAAATCACTTTCATTGAAAGGGGTTGCCAAGCTTCCAAAAAACTACGAGTTGCCTGAAATCTCAGCAAACATTTTTTCACCCAATCTTGATGATTCTTTCAGTTGTTGATCAGTACACCAAAACCACTTGGCTCACCAAATTTCGTTCTTCTAGGTTAAACCGTTCTTTTGCAGTAATTGTTTTCATTTTTAGGGTTCACTCTGTTTTCTCCTATAGGAATACATGTATTTGGAACTCTAAATAAAACACGGTTTGTGCTAGCTCTTTGAACCTTGACACAATAAAGCAGTTTCAAGTTCTATCTCTATGGTTTGTTTGCTGTTGATGTAGCCCTAAGCAGAGACTGCCGAAAATCACTTTCATGGAAAGGGGTTGCCAAGCTTCCAAAAAACTACGAGTTGCCTGTAATCTCAGAAAACATTTTTTCACCCAATCTTGATGATTCTTTCAGGTAATGATCAGTACACAAAAACCACTTGGTTCACCAATTTTGTTCTTCTAGGTTAAACCGTTCGTTTGCAGTAACCGTTTTCATTTTTAGGTTTCACTCTCTTTTCTCCTATAGGGATACATGTATTTGGAACTCTAAATCAAATACGGTTTGTGCTAGCTCTTTGAACCTTGACACAATAAAGCAGTTTCAAGTTCTATCTCTATGGTTTGTTTGCTGTTGATGTAGCCCTAAGCAGAGACTGGCGAAAATCACTTTCATAGAAAGGGGTTTCCATGCTTCCAAAAAACAACGAGTTGCCTGAAATCTCAGCAAACATTTTTTCACCCAATCTTGATGATTCTATCAGGTAATGATCAGTACACAAAAACCACTTGGCTCACCAAATTTCGTTCTTCTAGGTTAAACCGTACGTTTGCAGTAACCGTTTTCATTTTTAGGGTTCACTATGTTTTCTCCTATAGGGATACATGTATTTGGAACTCTAAATCAAACACGGTTTTTGCTAGCTCTTAGAACCTTGATAGAATAAAGCAGTTTCAAGTTCTATCTCTATGGTTTGTTTGCTGTTGATGTAGCCCTAAGCAGAGACTGGCGAAAATCACTTTCATGGAAAGGGGATGCCACACTTCCAAAAAACTACGAGTTGCCTGAAATCTCAGCAAACATTTTTTTTACCCAATCTTGATGATTCTTTCAGGTAATGATCAGTACACCAAAACCACTTGGCTCACCAAATTTCGTTCTTCTAGGTTAAACCGTTCGTTTGCAGTAACCGTTTTCATTTTTAGGTTTCACTCTGTTTTCTCCTATAGGGATACATGTATTTGGAACTCTAAATCAAACACGGTTTGTGCTAGCTCTTTGAAACTTGACACAATACAGCAGTTTCAAGTTCTATCTCTATGGTTTGTTTGCTGTTGATGAAGCCCTATGCAGAGACTGGCGAAAATCACTTTCATGGAAAGGGGTTTCCAAGCTTCCAAAAAACTATGAGTTACCTGAAATCTCAGCAAACATTTTTTCACCCAATCTTGATGATTCTTTCAGGTAATGATCAGTACACCAAAACCACTTGGCTCACCAAATTTCGTTCTTCTAGGTTAAAACGTTCGTTTGCAGTAACCGTTTTCATTTTTAGGTTTCACTCTGTTTTCTCCTATACGGATACATGTATTTGGAACTCTAAATCAAACACGGTTTGCGCTAGCTCTTTGAAAATTGACACAATAAAGCAGTTTCATGTTCTATCTCATTGGTTTGTTTGCTGTTGATGTAGCCCTAAGCAGAGACTGGCGAAAATCACTTTCATGGAAAGAGGTTGCCAAGCTTCCAAAAAACTACGAGTTGCCTGAAATCTCAGAAAACATTTTTTCACCCTATCTTGATGACTTTTTCAGGTAATGATCAGTACACCAAAACCACTTGGCTCACCAAATTTCGTTCTTCTAGGTTAAACCGTTCGTTTGCAGTAACCATTTTCATTTTTTGGTTTCACTCTGTTTTCTCCTATAGGGATACATGTATTTGGAACTCTAAATCAAACACGGTTTGTGCTAGCTCTTTGAAACTTGACACAATAAAGCAGTTTCATGTTCTATCTCATTGGTTTGTTTGCTGTTGATGTAGCCCTAAGCAGAGACTGGCGAAAAACACTTTCATGGAAAGGGGTTGCCAAGCTTCCAAAAACTACGAGTTGCCTGAAATCTCAGCAAACATTTTTTCACCCAATCTTGATGATTCTTTCAGGTAATGATCAGTACACCAAAACCTCTTGGCTCACCATATTTCGTTCTTCTAGGTTAAACCGAACGTTTGCAGTAACCATTTTCATTTTTAGGTTTCACTCTGTTTTCCCCTATAGGGATATATGTATTTGGAACTCTAAATCAAACACAGTTTGTGCAAGCTCTTTGAACCTTGACACAATAAAGCAGTTTCAAGTTCTATCTCTATGGTTTGTTTGCTGTTGATGTAGCCCTAAGCAGAGACTGGCGAAAATCACTTTCATGGAAAGGGGTTGCCAAGCTTCCAAAAAACTACGAGTTGCCTGAAATTTCAGCAAACATTTTTTCAACCAATCTTGATGATTCTATCAGGTAATGATCAGTACACCAAAACCACTTGGCTCACCACATTTCGTTCTTCTAGGTTAAACCGTTCGTATGCAGTAACCGTTTTCATTTTTAGGTTTCACTCTTTTTCTCCTATGGGGATACATGTATTTGGAACTCTAAATCAAACACGGTTTGTGCTAGCTCTTTGAAACTTGACACAATAAAACAGTTTCAAGTTCTATCTCTATGGTTTGTTAGCTGTGGATGTAGCCCTAAGCAGAGACTGGCGAAAATCACTTTCATGGAAAGGGGTTGCCAAGCTTCCAAAAAACTACAAGTTTCCTGAAATCTCAGCAAACATTTTTTCACCCAATCTTGATGATTCTTTCAGGTAATGATCAGTACACCAAAACTACTTG